>NC_054603.1:30792447-31049838 GCF_004785595.1 Juglans microcarpa x Juglans regia | reverse complement strand
GGAAAAAAACCTGATTTGTTGTAGTGCAACTCGATTGTTGAGAGGAGAGAATTATTATGAAAATAATTGAGAATACTAATTAATTTGGAATCATGGAGATCTAATTGGAATTAAATATTAAGCATTCTGGTGCTACCACCTCCTTCATCTTTCCACTGCATCATTATCGAGTGGAACCGTAGACATTGTAGGTCCAGTTTTATCCTGCAATTTCATCATCCCCCACAAGATGGATAGTAGATATTGATGACTCCCATCTTGGACAACAATCTATTGAACGTGGGAGAATGAATGGGTTTGGTAAGGAGGTCTGCCAATTGATCAAAGGATGAGACATGTGCAGTCGCAATTTGCCCAGCGGAGATTTTATCTCGAACTAGATGACAATCTAGTTCAATGTGTTTCGTTCGATCGTGAAACACGGGATTTGCCGCAATATGTAGAGCTGCCAGATTGTCGCAATACAAGGTGGCTGGTTCAGGAATTATAATGCGTAAGTCTTGAAGTAAGTACCAAAGCCATGTGAGTTCACATACAACGGCAACCATGACCCTGTATTCGGATTTGGCAGATGAATGAGAAATGGTGTTTTGCTTCTTGGATTTCCATGCAACGAGTGACTTGCCGATGAACACGTAGGAACTAGTTGTTGATCTTTGTGTGTCTGGACAGTTGGCCCAATTGGCATTAGAGTAGGCTATGAGTTGCAGCTTAGACGTGGCAGAAAAAAATATTCCTTGACCTCGAGTGCCTTTAATATACCGAATGACCTTGACTACTGCATCATAGTGGGGTACGCTTGGGTTCTTCATGCATTGACTTAACAGGTTGACCTTGTAAGTCAAGTCTGGGCATGTGTTTGTGAGATAGAGCAGCTTGCCAACTAATTTCCTGTATAGAGTGGGATCATGGAAGATTTCTCCTTCATCCTTTTAGAGTTTGAGATTAGGTTCCATTGGCAGGGGTGATGGTTTTGCAGCAAGCAGTCCAGTCTCGGATAAAATATTGAGGGCGTACTTGCGTTGACAAAGCTGAATTCCAGCGTGAGACCGAGCTACTTCCATGCCGAGGAAGTATTTGAGTGATCCAAGGGTCTTTATTTGAATTTGGATGACAAAAACTACTTGACAACATCGCTAGAGGCAATATCTGAACTCATCAAAATAATGTCATCGACATAGACGAGTATGGCAGTGAAGGATGTTGTCGTTTGCTTTGTAAACAAACTGTAATCTCTTTGGATTGTAGGAAACCGAATTCAGCAAGAGACAAGGAAAGCTTAGTGTTCCACTTTCAGGATGCTTGGCGCAATCCATAAATACTCTTCTGAAGGTGACATACTTTGTTGTTTCGTGCCGAGGAAAGACCAGGTGGGAGCTTCATGTAGAATTCTTTGTCAAGCTCCCCATATAAGAAGGCGTTATGTGATATATAAATAGTAAAGAGATAAGAAACCTAGAGGAAAGGATGGAAACACTGCATGAAAAAGGAAAATGGACACAAACCGAGCGATGGTGTTTGGAAAACGATTCCACGGACCGGTTTCTTCCATCTACAAAGAAAAGAAAAGAAGATAAAATAAAATAACATAACATAACATAAAGTAAATATACTTAGGCCCACGCCTTGGACCCTTAAAGAGATTATTGCATGGCTTTTATCTAAAGTTTTGGGTCTCTACTCAATCTAAAATAAATACACTTATTCCATACATTTTCTCATGAACATCCACTTGATTCATTAAAGACTTTAAAACCTAATTATCAAACCTATTAAAAAATTTATATACCGTTAAAAATATCTTAGATCCAAACTCTCTTCTAAAAATTTTACTCGTAATCCCAAACGATTTTTCATAACTATAACCCAAGATTTTGTAAAGCACCCTGACTAGACTCGGATGTTACAGCGGCTGCTGACTACTACTACCCACCTGACTAGACTCGGATGTTCTTGCTCCATTGCCTCAAGCCAGATGGGGTCTTTGAAGGCATGAGTGTAGGAGGTGGGTACAGTGTTCGTGGATATTGAAGTGGTGAAAGCTTTGAATGATGGTGATAGAGAATCATAAGAAATTACAGAAGATAGAGGGAAAGGAATTTTTGAACCTGTGATGGATGAGGATCCATTGTCTCTCTGCTTGGATGTCGACGGTAATGGAGGTAGTGCATTGCAATGAAAAATCTTTGAGATAAGCAGGAGTTGTTCTTGTTCTGGTGGAACGTCGTGGTGTTGGTGAAGATGGGATATGTGTGTTAGTGGAGTGAACAGGTTGAGGTGGTTCTGTGAAAGTATTTTCCAAGGGTGGTGCAAGGTTTGAGATGGAAGTTGAATATAAGATGTATTCAGGTTGGGGTGAGGGAAGGGATTGAACAAATGAGGGTTGTTTGTGTGTTGTTTGAGAGGTAAAATTTCTTCATGAAACACAACATCACGTGAAAGAAAAGTTTGATTTGTATTAATGTCGAGAAGTTTGTATCCCTTGACCCCGTATGGATAGCCAAGAAATAGGCATTTTCGGGCTCTAGGTTAAAATTTGGATCGAGTATTGCTGAGAGTGGAGGCGAAACATAGGCATCCGAATGTTTTTAGCTGGGAGTAGGATTTTTTTTTGTTGTAGAGGAGTTTAAAGGAGACTTGTATTAAAGGTTGGGGGTGGGTGTTCTGTTTATTAAATACACGGCAGTTGTGACGAAATCAGTCCAATATTTCATGGGAAGTCCTGACAAGAATTTTAAGGCCCTGGCGACATTCAATATATGTTGATGTTTACGCTCAGCCAAGGCATTTTGTTAAGGTGTTGCAACACATGTAAGTTGGTGCAATACTCATTTGGATTGATAAAAAAAGAGGCATATGAAACTCGGCTCCATTGTCGGATCTTATTGTTTTTATTTGGGTGTCAAATTGAGTTGCAGCAAGTGAGAAAAAATTTTGAAGTGAGGTTCGAGCCTCAGATTTTGTTTGGAGTAAATTGATTCAGGTGCATCAAGTAAATTGGTCAGCAATTGCGAGAAAATACTTGGCGCCATTGTAGGCTTGTGCTTGATTGGGACCCCAAATGTTAACCGAAATGAGATCAAATGGTTTGGTGACCGTATTATCAGATTGAGCAAACGGCAATTTGTGTTGCTTTGCAAGTGGATAGATTTCACAGATAGCTTTTGAAGAAGAGTTCAACTTTGAAGCGGTCCATCCGAAGGAGTGGGTTTAACAGCCTCTACTAATATTACACCACGTCAGTAATTCTAAAAAAATTACAATAGCCTCATCACACTGTATGGTAAACTCTCAGAACCAGAATAGAAATGAAGAGAAGCCATTGGCCAAAAGCCCCCTTCAGAATTTTAGATTGCCAATTCGCACCATCTCAGTCGCTTTGCACCACTGCACCACACTAGTTCTGTCGTGCATTAGTTTTGCTACCACTAGTCCTTCGCCCAACATTAATTTTGCACCATATGTTGCCCACCATCTCCATCGCCCAAAACATCCGTCGCCCACAAACCCACCATTAAAATTTTGCACCATTCGTTGCGCACCATCTCCGTCGCCCAAAAACCCACAATCAAAACCACAACACATCTAAATCTGATTAAATTTTGGCATAGCGTACTAGTGTCTAATCTTGTCTAGTGGATTCAAGCACTAAAACCACATACCAATTACTTGTAAATAGAATAGGGCGCATACAAGAAGTAGAAGAAAAGTTGCCACTTTTTTTGGTTTATCATCAAATTTATTTTTTTTTCTTCTTTTGTTTTGCATTGGACTTCTTTACCAACTTGGGTCTCCTTCCCTCTCTAACTTTGCTCACCCTTGCCAATCTCCTCATCCCCTCGCTTGATTTTACCCTCAACGCCATCTCACTGCAGATTTTCCAACAAACCCACTCGTTAGTTGACGTTAAGGAAGCTACAAGAAAGCAAACCAAAAACCTTCAGGTATACATTATGAAAGCATAATAAAAGTGTTGCTGACATAAGAACCGGAAAAAGAAAATTGTCTCCTATGTATCATTTTTGTTTTCACGGCGTTCCGATGTAAGGGTTGTCGTCGTGGCGGAGAAGGCCTTCATCATGGGTGAGAATGGAGAGCCGTAATACCCTGGGTTGAAGGGTTCCATGGGAGAGAATGGGTAGAGAAGAAGAGAATGCGTGTGTGATACACTGCAGTGGGGGCACATGATACTTAAAGTGAGTTGGCTACGTGGAAGTCACCCATTGAAGGGCTGTTGGTTGTGGAGAAACAGATGGACCGGTTATAAGATTAACTCTTTGAAGAACCCGTAGGCTTTGAATTGTATTTTTGAATGTCAGCTAAGATATGTTGTGTCATGGAACTATATCCAAGTCTATCGTACCATAGTGTAAACTCATCTAGTTTGGAGACATTTGTGGTGTTAACAGAACTAAAACATAAAGGAGGAAGAAATGAACGTAATGCCGTGGGATTTGGTTTCGAAAGTTGGAGGTGGTATAAGCCATCATGCACCTTCCCCATTCCAGTTGTCATCCAAGATGAAAGTTCCTGGACATAGCATGAAGTAGAAAAAAAAAATAGACAACAGTTGGAATGAGTAGTTAAGGATTTAGCCGAAATGAGATTAAAGGAAAAATTAGGCACACATAGTACTTTCTTAAGAATCAAGTGGTCAAAAATATGGACATCACCAATTTGTGTAGCTATTGTTATGGTGCCATTTGGAAGTTTGATAGTGTGTGAAACAAGGGTGACATTGTGTGTAAACAAGTTGGGGCTACAGATCACATGATCTATAGCTCCCGTATTGAGTATCCAAGGGGCAGATGAGATGGTGATGTTGTGAGATGTGTGTGTATAATTACAAGCTAAAATACCAGACACGGGAGAAGATTCAGAAGCTGAGTTACTGGCATGGACATGATTAGCTGCATGTGTAGTGATGGAAGAATGGAAAGGTTGGAGTAAGGCAAGGAGCTGGTTGTACTACTCCTTAGTTATAGGTGGTCCATTGTTGATTTCATCCTGCTCAAGAGAAGATTGATTAGCATGTGATCTAAATTTGGAACCATTCTTGTGGCCAGGAGGAAAGCCATTGAGTTTGTAGCACTTCTCTTTGGTGTGTCCCGGTATATGACAGTGAGAGCACACATGGAGATTGGGATTTGCTTTGAAACATCGCTCCAACGAGTGTCCCGAGATGTTGCAATGTGAGCAAAACAATCACTCTTTGTGAGAAGAAGATTGATTACGATGATCAGGTCCTTTGGCAGCCATTGCAATAGGTGCAGGAGAGGCATGCAGTTGTCTGCACCTTTCCTCTTGTTGCACAAGAGATAGAACACGATTTAACGCTGATAGAGGGTCATAAAGTAAAATCTATGCTCGAACTGAATCATAAGAGTCATTTAGGCCCATGAGGAACTGCATGACTTTGCTTCTATGAGTGTAATCCATTAAGATCTTCACTGAACCGCACGTACATAAGGGCATAGGCTCATATATTTCAAGTTCATCCCAGAAACTTTTAAGTTTGTTGTAATATTGACTTACCGAATCATCATCTTGCATAAGTGAGGATATGGATTTTGTGAGTTGAAAAATTCGTGGAGCATTTTGAATTGAGAATCGTTCACGAAGATCGTTCCACACATTTGCAGCAGTATTCGCATGAGCTATGCTCGATCGATGTTCAAAACCAACGGAATGTTGTTGTGACGCCCCGACTCCCACGTACAAAAAATACGGGAATCGTGACGTCGGGATGAAGACAACACGGGTTACGCATCCCAACGATAGTGCCAAGTGTGTGCAACATGCAAAAATGTACAATAAAAATCGCAGCGGATAATATAAATAAGTCAACTAAGTACCAGAAGTTTAAATACAAATATTCAAAACAAATTACATTTTAAAAAGTTATACAGTAATCCCAAAATATAACAAAAGGCAAATACGTAACAAGTAAGAAAATAAATCTCGATATACGAGAGCAATCCCAGATCGCTCCTCCAACGAAGCCCAAGCCTAAGGCTCGTCATCCTCATCTACATCAAAAGCTGCGATACCATAAAATGGTACCACATGTAAGTAATAATCCAAATAACTCTCGGGATAAAAACGTATTAATGCAACCAACAAATAGATCTCAAAACCTCATTTTTTTCGAAAATGATTATTTTCCAACACATGTCAAAATCCCAATTTGGCCCAAAAATATAATCCGTCATTTCCCAGAAAATTATTCACATAAAAATCAACCATTTATCGGACACAGTAGGCGGGAATTGCAGGCGGGACTATACCACTATCCATGCTTACCACCATCTCTATCGTATGCACCGTAGGCGGGAATCACAAGCGAGACACAACCACCATCCCTGCTTATCACCATCCCTACCGCGTGCACCGTATGTGAGAATCACAGGCGGGACTTTACCACTATCCCTGCTTACCACCATCCCTACAGTTCCTTTCCACACAATGAATACTTATCAGAGCACTGTATGCGAGAATCACAGGCAGGACTATACCACCATCCCTACCACGTGCACCATAGACGGGAATCACAGGCAGGACACAACCACCATCCCTACCGCGTGCACCGTAGGCGGGAATCGTAGGCGGGACTCTACCATCATCCCTGCTTACCACCATCCCTATAGTCTCTTTTTCTTTTTCTCAAACCAGTCAATCCAATCTTTTCAAACACACTCAGAATCATTTCATATGAAAATCTAATTTTTAAATAAACACATGAAAACCCAGTTTTCAATAAACACATGAACATGAATGTATGTACACGAAAATCCAGTTTCATTTACAAAATGATCATGCGTGCAATATGCCATGTACATGAACAACGGCATAACAATAACTAACAATGCAAACCAAACACACAACAACTCCGTCCACAATCCATCCGACCCCCGAACTCCTCGAACTCAGTCCGGCATAACCAACTAATTCACAAATAAAATGAGTTAATGCAAAAATACATTTAAATCACGAAAGTTCTTTAGAAAAATACTTACAGTGCTATAATATAATTTTTGAATGATCATGGAACTGCAAGAAGTGACGGCACAACAACGTAACAGTGCAAAATGCACTGTGGCTGTGGGTCTCAAATACCCATTTTTTAATGGAGATAAAGTAAGACCCGAAATTGATAGAGTAGGGCTTAGGGATGTCGGTGAAGCTAATGGTGGTCGTGGTTTGTCGTGGGTGGTGGCGTAGAGGGTGGTTTTAGGCCAAAAATTTCCAAAACGGAAATGTTGATGGTGGAGCTTCACCGGTGACGGATTGGAGCTAAGGATGGGTGCTTTGGGTTGCTAGAAGGTCGAGGATGAAGTGGTGAAGAAGTGGTGGCCGGAGGTGGTGGGACGGCGGCGCTGGAACTCAAGATGCGCCGCGGCTTTGAGGAGTTCGTGGTGGCTAACGGCAGCGCGAGGGAGGCTGCAACTGGAGGGAAGGGGTCGCCGGAGGGAGGGGAAGCTGGAGGTGTGGGCGGTGCTGAAAACGGCGGCGCGGCGACGGCTGGGTTGGGAGAAGAGAGACGGGCGGGGAGAGAGAGAGAGAGGAGAGAAAAGAAAGAGAAAAAGGAAAGAAAAGGGAAAAAAAATGGAGGGAAAGAAATGAGGTCCAATCCTCATATCTTGGGTCACAAAAATGATCCAACAGAAATTATTTCAAAACAGCATCTCAATTAAAATAATTTAAACGTAATGATAAAATGAAAATAAAATTATTTAAATCCAACAATCAATTAATTTAAAAGAAGAACAATTTAAATGCATCACAATAATAAATATTAAGAAAATATCTCAAATTAATTTTCACAATTTAAAGAGCATAAAAAAAAACATCTAAAAATATCCGATAAATTTAAAACAAGAGAATAAATTTTTGAATTATTAAAAATAATCATTCAATAAAAATACACTAAAATACAGGGTGTTACAGTTGTATCTAAGCAATCACCATGTCGTTGCAATGTTCCCAAGGGACACGAAGAGGATCTGAATCAGTTGAAGGTTTGAGAATTTTACCATCAATAGATCCAAGTTTGGTTTTGATATTGAGGGCACGACGCATGGTCCTTGCACAAGTCACATAGTTTTCTGTAGTTAGGAGGTCTAGAACCAGTGGAGAAGAAGCTCCTTCACCAGGCTTGATGTAGTAGGGGCTAGCGGGATGGTGGGGATTGGTCTCAGGATTTGAAGGCATATTGGAATCGGTAGTGGAAGAATTGGTTGTCATAGCTCTGGTACCATGTTAATAGTAGCCCAAAGGAAAGAGTTGCAGAGTGAGCTAGAAGGAGGTGGTAGCACCAGAATGCCAAAAATGGGAATAACTAAATTGTATACTCCTTACATGCGTGCAAGAGTGTACTGTTATTTATAGATTACAGGGTGTAATGAAAATAATAAAGAATAAAGAATACATTTACAGCTCATAGTAACAAAATTAGTTTCTTCATCGATATTGTAGGTTCAGTTTTATCTTGCAATTTCAACATATATGATATATATGACCACGTACATAACTAATAAATGAATAATTATGAAAACTTAGGCCAGGAGAATTAATTAATTAATGACCAAGTGATCAGTGAGACTATACCGCCTACATGCAGCAAATTAAGAACCGAGCAATGGGCCTTTACTCTTAGTACAAACGATTGAAAAAAAAGAAATTAAAATAAAATTATTTCGGTTCAAATAATTGGTTCAACCAATTATATTATATATATATTGATCAATCTGAACCGGTCATATTGGATCGATTTCAGTGTGTTTTTCTGAATCACTCGCAAAACTAAATTCAGGACGATTTAAAATTTTGGTTATATCTTGGATTGTACGTGTTGTATTTGAGCTGGGATGAGTTTGAGAATAAAAACACACAAATATATAATCATCACCCAAAATGATAACAGAACGGAGGAATTAATAGTCGAAATAGCATACTTTTTTTTTTTTTTAATAAGAGCTGGACTGCAACAACGTCAAAATCCAATCAAAAAAAAGAAAGGGGGGGGGGTGTTTGATTGATGATCTGATATTACCTGATGGGAATCGCATATGTCGATGCTCATAGTACGTACCTGACAAGATCGCTCGTCGCCAGCTTGTTCGCAGCCAATGTCGCCGAAGACGAAGAGGAAGACATCTCTCTCCTCCCCTCTTATAGTTTTTGCTACAACATCAAGATGTACAAGAGAAGCCCTTAGCCGTTTGTTGACCCAGAAAATTCAGAAGGATTAAATTAACGACTCTCCAGCAACAACAATATATACGTATCTTGTTCATGACTGCCACTGGTCTCTCAATGAGATATATATGATCATCGTAAATCATGAACACAATTATATGCTTCCCATTGAAATTTTCTTTTCTGTTAATCGAATAATTTCTTTCATGAATCAAACTAATTTGTTCCAGTATGATCATGAATAGATAATGCCCAGTACAGGAACTTACTGGCCTGGAGCTAGCGGAGTAGATGATCAGATCAATGATACAGGCCATAATTTGACTTGTATTAATTTCTAATTAAGACCTGGGATGGAGATATATATATATATATATATATATATATATATATATAATGATAATATAAAGATTAAATATTAATGACGGATTGAAGGTAAAATTGATGAGGAAACAGCTCCTGTTGGTAGACAATAATTCCCTCCATGCACTATATACATATCACAATGATTGTTACAGCTAGCTTTGCACTACTGGAAAGTTGATCAACAAATAAAAGTTGGCATTATCCGCGTGGTCCATACTTGAAAGAGAGCATCTCGAGTGGCCAGCTCACAAGATTTCAATTATTCTCCGGAAGAAGATATCAAGTAATATAAAGGCGACATTGTATTCAGAGCTATAATGATTATAATCAGAGTAATACAAGTACTCTTTATCAGATACCTCTATCCCAAAAGCAAAACAGAGAAAATGGATTTTTTTTTTTTTTTTGGGCACACATGAACTAATATTCGAATAATATTAAATATAATCATAAGTTGAGCAAGTGCTATACATTATTTTTAAAAAAGAGTAAAATTTCTTATTAAAAAATTAAAGAAAATAAAAAAACAACTTCAGAATAAAATAAATTGACTGGACTGGAAGATTCGACGTATAGGGAGGTTTGGCAAAAGCTCCTGATCCCCGCTCTCACATATGGTCGAACTAGAGGGTTTGATGGACGAGTCGGTGAGAGAAAGGTGGCCGGTCAGTGAGAGCAAGCTTTTCTTAGGATGAAAATGGAGTTGGTCTTCTTAATTCGCACTTGTCAGGCTGAATTATTGGAAGATATGCATGAAGTACTTGAGTGTTTGATAACAATGGAGAAGTGGATCTAATCTCGTGGACCCAACTGATGGCAAAGCCGAAGTGTTTCATTGGACAAAGGAGGACAGACCACTCCATTTTTACAAGAGCTTTAATCATGTGGATTCTGATGGGCATTAGGCCAACCCTACATTTCTTGCATTTCTAATGATCTATACTGGAAAGACAAGATAAATTTGGATTACAACACTGCAAAGTTTAGTTAGGCTGTGTTTGAATGTTAAAGTGAGTTGAGTTGAGTTGAATTGAGATGATAAAATATTGTTAAAATATTATTTTTTTAATATTATTATTATTTTTTAATTTAAAAAAATTGAATTGTTTATTATATTTTGTGTTGAAATTTTAAAAAAATTATAATAATAAATTGAGATGACTTGAGATATATTGATGATTCAAACGATTAAATGCTTTGAAAGTTAGATGCACGTGGGATATACTATTTTTGGGATGATGGCTTTATGGGCGTGGTTGAGTTCTTTATGCAGGATCGATGTCTCTGATATGGATGATCCTATTGGACCGCACTCCAATATATAGTATTTGTAAAAGATGGAGGATTGACATACCATGATGATCTGGTTTTGGGTTTTATCATGGGTACCAGTTTGAGACAATGCTTAAGTGGTTTTGATTTTATCAGTCAGGGATGAAACAAACTAAAACATCGTTATCTTTAGGTCTGACTATATATAGAGATCATGATGGCATGGGGGCAGTCGAGGCTCTTTAGTAAGGAGCCTATTAACATTCTTCATGGATAGGGCCTAACATTCTTTAGACTCCAAACAAATATAAAAAAGATTCATTTTTTTTTTTTTTTAAATCTAGAAAGTCATCGGTACTAACCTCAGTTATTCTGTCAATAATAATAAAATAATAATAATAAAATATTAAATAATAATAAATAATAATAATAAATAAATAATAAATAATAATAAAATATTAAATAATAATGAGATATTCTAATAGTATATGAAATACTCTTAAAGTGATATAGGTGTGTTATATGTGTGTGTAAAGCTATATATACATACTATATATTGATACACACGTACATAAAAAGAACCAGAAACTTGAGCAATGAAAATTCCAAAAATTTGAAGATAGCAGTTTTAAAAAAACCCAATTATATTTTGGTAAAAATTATTTGTTGTAGGTTGAATGTATAGTAAATGAAATTTCATCTAATATTGTTAATGCTTAAAAATAGTGTAACAAGCAGGAAGGTGAGAAAGAGTCAATCCCGACCCGTTGAAACTATTCAGGCCTTGATTGATGCTGTGTGGAGCCCCCGGCAGTGGTCTGGAGGAGTTGTACGGTGTCTATGCATTCATTCATTACAATGAGGAGTAAGTCAATGCAAAGAATGTAAAAAGACAGAGATACACAGATTTACGTGATTCGACGTAATGCCTACGTCCACGTGGATTAGGAAATGGGAGAATCCACTATAATAAGCTAGTTTTACAATGGAGATTGGACATCTATCTTTTGGAAGTATCCTTATCATTGGTGCTCCGATCGTGAGGTTGAAGAAGCTGAAGGAGGAATCAAAGTCAGTCCCCAAAAATCATATGGGAGTCTCCCTCGTGAAGTGGTTGGTCTCTTCTCTTTATCCATTGCCCCTTGCCTACTTTATGTCATATCTCTCCTCCTTTATGTCACATCTTCACTTTTTTCTTAACACATTTCTCATTCTCAGCCTTTTGTCCCCCTCCTTCCTTCTTTCTTTTTTCCCTCTTGAAGAGTATAAAGGAAGATTCCTCAAATCAAGCTCAAGATTACTCAACCTAATTTCTAGGCTGAAAATCTATTTGTAACAGCAAATATATAGTCTGTAACACCTAGAAACATCTCTTGTAAATGCCTTGTAAAAGTTAGGCTTAATTTTAGCTTCCTTTCCTAGAATAGATTTTAAATTCTTGTGTATATATCCTGGATACAATAAATTGTAAAGGTGTGTGGAAAATTTTCCCTTGACAACAATAAGAAATTTGTGTGCCAATGTTTTTCAAACTTTATCATGGTATCGAGAGAGTCATCCTCCAACGAGAATTCGATCCCCACCTCTGAACATACTCATAATCCGATCTCAACCCTACCATCTCCCACAGAAATTCCTCTTATTGCTTTCAATATCACCTCACAGATCAACGAAAAACTCACACCATCCACATTTCCTCAATGGCGTGCTCAGTTCGAAGCCGTACTCATTGGGTATAATCTCCTTGATTATGTTACTGGAGGTAAACCCTGTCCCAAATCCAATGATCCATCCATTCCCACCTTCCAAAGAACCCATTGGATAAGACAAAATAAACTTATCCTCTCTGCCATTTTGGCCTCCACAACCACCATCATAACACCATTTATCTCCATTGCCAAAACCTCTCAAGAAGTACGGCAAAAATTACACACAATGTATGCAAGCAACTCCTGAACTAAGGCAATGCAGCTCAAATAGGAATTGACTCTAATAAAGAAGGGAAATCAGACGGTTCAAGAGTACCTGCACACTGTCAAAACTCTTGCAGATGAAATCTCCCTTATTGATCATCTCATCTCCGAAGATGATCTAACACTCTACATCCTCAATGGCCTAGGCGTTGCTTTTCATGAGATCGCAGCCCCCATTCGCGCACGGGAACGTCCACTCACATTCGATGAGTTACATGACCTCCTTGTAGGTCACGATGCCTACCTACGACGCCTTGAAGCCACCTCTCAACAGCTGGTGGCCTCTGCAAACTACTCTAATCGGTGAACTGTTGCCGGTTCTTCCTTTGGAGGCTATAACTCTAAGGGTTCCTCAAAGCCAAATGGCTCGGACCAAAATAATGGTGCTCAACAAAACAATTTATCGGCCCAATCTTGAAATAACAATGGCCCACGAGACAACAGAAAGAGCAAGCCCACTAGACAGTGTTGTTACACACCAAAATGTCAACTTTGTGAACAGTTGGGCCATACTGCTAAATACTGCCCAGGGTCTAATTTTTTGCAGCAATGGCAAATTGTGTCTCCACCTCCCCAGCCCAAGATACAAAATGGCTCCTTGACTCAATGGCATCTCACAACATCACTGGTGACTTGGCCAATTTATCAGTTCATTCAGAATATGATGGCACTGACGAGGTTGTAATCGGTGATAGTTCAGGTTTGCATGTCTCTCACATTGGTTCATTGGTTCTTCACTCAACCACACGCACTTTTCATTTAAATGATATTCTTTGTGTTCCCAATATAAGAAGGCGAATGGTCTGGTCCGAGCCCACGCATGCCTGTTAACTTAGTCTTATGTCGTTCGTGAGCTGCCAAGTGACTCTGAGGTGCAATGGTGATCCTAAATATAAATTTATTGGAGAGGAAGGCTTCGCTAGAGCTCCATGTTCCCAGGTTGAAGGAGAAGTCGAAGAGGAAGAAGAGATCTCTCACTTAAGGTCATCCGGACCCCTCTATTTATCTGACTATTTTTCCTGCGTGTCCCCATGCAGTGATGAGACAGGGTCTGGTGCGCGTGTCTGGCAGCCTTTCCTTTTTCTTATTTCCCTTGGTAGCCCTCTACCCCTTTCCATTGTTTCTCCTAACAGCCCACTACACTCTCTGACACCATGGCCCCTACCCCCGTACCCCCCCCCCTCACCTGCCATCTGAACTCCCCATCCCCTTTTACCTCCTCGTCACCTCCTATTTTGTCCCCTAGTGATGAGCGATGGGCCTGCTGTTGATGCTTTATTATTTTTTACCCCCTCATACATGTAGCATTACTCTTCATTCAAACACATAAAAAATAAATTAATTAATTAAATTAAATAAATAACCAACAATCCAGAACATCCTTTTAGCTCGGTTTGGATTGAGAGGTGCTCTCAACCCATTTCTTCTCATCTCATTTCTCCAATTTTTACAAATTCTCACATAAAATATAATAAACAATTCAACTTTTTCAAATTTTAAAACAATAATAACATTAAAAAAATAATATTATAACATTATTTTATTCAATTTTTATCTTAATTCATCACATCTCAACTCACTGTATAAACCTAACCTAAATATTCCCATAGGGCCATATATGATATATCCTAAAATGAAAAAGCCATTTGAGCTATGAGGACTTCTGGCAATCAACTAGATGTGCGACAGAAAGCCATGCTAACCCTTAAGCAAGATACAACAATGACGATACTGGCATCGCCATAAGACCCCAATGATTCGATGAACTTGGCCAACAACCCCATATCCTCTCCTGGCTTGTCCACTCTTTCAATACGGCCTACAACTGTGAGTCTGTGCCCTAACCCAATGTGCATGCCTACCACTTGGTCATCAAAACCTTGGCTGAAACCTTCCACTTCCACCACATTCCTCAAGTTCTTGATTGCCTTGAACAAGTTGAAAAGTTCGAGGCGCTTGAGATCATTTTCACCAAGCTTATCAAAGTCTATGAAAATGCTAATATGCTTCAGATCATGCAAGCTAGGGGAACTACACCCGACATTGTTTTGTTATACCATGATTTTACATGGTTTTATTGTTGAAGATTATTATAGGAGGGCAAATGAGTTGTTCAATGATTGTTTGTGTTGGGTTTGATTCTTGACGTGTACACTTATAATGTGTATATATATATGGTTTGTGAAAGCAGAATAATGTGGAAGGTAGGGAGTTGAGTAGGATGAGGGAACTTGTAAAGGAGATGGAATAAAAGGATATATGTTGAGTTCAAATTTAGGACATAACAAGTTATGCTGGAAAGTTTGGTTGGTAAAGGTGAAACCGTTGAAGCTTGTGTTTTGTCAGAGATAATGGTGGAGAAGTGTTACTATCCTAGAAGTGCGACATTTGATGAGATAATATTTGTGTTGTGCAAAAAAAGCTTGGTTTATAAAGCAGTGAGACTTATGAAGAAAACAATTGGCAAGAATGTTGCTCCTGGGGCGATAGCTTAGGAAGCAATGCTCTTTAGCTCTAGCTCGAAAGTTAGCTTTCCAAAGACTAGTTTGGTTTGGTATGTGGCGAACCCAATATATAACTTAAAAAATTTTGAGAAAACTCTGTCTCACGATGGAACAGAGAGAGTATATTGTATTTATAGAAGAGTATTACATGTTTACTTACAGAAAAGGAAGGAACCATACAAGGATAAAAACAGAGTTGTACATGCCAAGAATAAAAATATTACAAGCTAAAAATAAGGGATGCAGCAGAACTTCAAGAAATTAGATGGGTGCATGCTGGCGTATGATGTCATCTTGAGGAGAATGGTTATTATAACTAACCCATGCCATGTAGGCTTCTTAAACAGTGGGCTTCATGTGTTTCTCAAGTTTGTCTCTCAGGTTTGTCTTTCAGCTGTTTGCTGTAGGCCGGTTCCCTTAGGTTACAATCAAAATGCGCCTCTATTTTGCAAGCAGGGAAAAGGATATATGACTTTTTTGAAGACAAACATTTTTTTTTTCTCGATTCAATTACTGCACTGCCAATTGTGCTTTCTCCATTCAAGCGTAATCCTCATAAAATGGTATATATGTCTTTACTAGCCTTTGAATCCATCCCTTGCTTGATTCTTGTGTTTTGTGGTTCACATGGGGACGTCTTATTCGGAATCTACTTGCATGAGGTCTTGAATTGGACATGGTTGTTGATCGGCTACTATCATCATCCGATATAATTAACCTCTCACTTTTTTGCTTTGTCACTTATATGCATTTTGTCATAAACTTAATCTTCTTATTAAATGATAAAAAAAATTATTACTTCCCTTTCTCTCCTTCCCTCCCCTTTATATCTATATATGGTCTATGTTTGAAATTTTCAATTTTGGTCATCCATATCTCCTATTTTATTCAAACAAATCCAACTTCACAATTCTTCTACATTAAATGATATGGGATTCATTTTTCCCCATATGTCCAATTACTTTCCTTTGGTTCTATCATCAAAAAGTTAGAAGTAAATGTCTATGTTATAGGGAACATGTGTTCAAGTTAATTTGTCATCTATATTGATCATTGGGTTTTTTCTCTCCAAACTAAACCTTTCCAAGCTCCAGAAGTGAGGGAGGTCCCTTCCTTTACCTCCCTTTTTCTCCCTTTTCTTGATCCCCACTCCTCCCTTCTCCTTTCCCCACAATTTTTTATTTTTATTATGATAAATGCAGATTTTAAGTTCGCTAAAAAGCACAAAAAGATAAGAACAAATTTCATTTGTAACATAAAATACCAAAATTTATGTGGTTCAGATTGAAAAAAGTCTAAATCTACTAGCAGAAACAATTTCAAGGAAAGCCAATAATGAAAAAGATGGAGCAGAAGAGAGTGGTAATGTAATGCTTCGTACCCAAAGGGTCAGAGAGTTACACTTAGTATCAGAGCCCTAGGTTTTAGATTTTGTAGACTTTAATATATGAGCTTATGAAAAATATGATGTTTTAGATTATGCAGACTTGAAATTATTTTTATCAAATTTGAGGTTTAGATTTTGAAGACGCACATAGGTTTCATCAAATCCTAGATTTTAGATTCTGTAGACTTTTAGAAGTGATAAGAGTTAAGGTAAATTCTAAAAACGTACATAAGTTTGATCTGCTGTTAGGTTTAAGATTATGTGGATTTCAGTATGTAGGTTTTGACCAAACGCTAAGGTTTATACTTTTGTAGACTTAAAAGCATGATTTTAGTGAGACTTATGGATTATGCTTATTTTTAAGTGGGAGTAAGATATGGGTAGGAACGGGTAAAATAAGGAATTTTGATTTGTTTTATCGTTTTTGTACTTACATTTAGTTCTGCAATTTGTATACGAGTACTTCCTTTGAAACTTTTAACCAAGTCTAAGTTTTTAGGATGCCGCCTTTCTATCGTGTTCATAACCTCTCATATTTGAACACATCTTGATAATGAAGGGGAAGTCAATTCAAGTGCTTCTGAAGTAATCCAAGTTGTGGCTCAACAAGTGATGGGAGAGATGACCCATAATCCCCCATGTAGCAACCGCAATGGTAATGAAGGAGGTTGTACAGTTGAACAATTTAATCAGATGCACCCACCCACATTTGATGGAAGAGCCGACCCCACTATGGCAGAGAAATGGATCAAGGACATAGAGGAAATACTCCATGTAGAAAGTATTGTACTCCACCTTCAAGTTGACTGGTGCAGCTAAATGTTGGACTTCATAGAGAACTATTATGGAAGCTGATGGGTGAGAAGTCGTTATTACCTGGCCTAACTTCAAGCAGATTTTCTTTGGATGTTTCTTCCCAAGATCAGCTAAAGATGCTAGAGCCAAGGAGTTTGCCAACTTGGTTCAAATAGGCTTTGTTTGGTTACTAAACCCATCTCAACTCATCATTAAAACTTTTTCAAATTTCAATATAAAATATAATAAACAATTCAACTTTTTCAAATCCTAAAATAATAATAATATTAAAAAATAATATTTTAACAATATTTTATCATCTCAACTCAACTAAATTCAACATCCAAACACAGCCCACTATGCACCAATATGCTGCCAAATTACTAGAGTTGTCGAGCTTTGCTTGTAATGACCTCCACTTGTCCTCCACTTGTAATGGGCATTGTAAACCTCGTCATTACATTAGAGAATGCCCATTACAAGTGGAGGACAACAAGAAGCCTAACCCACCTCAGAGTTACAGATTGGCAATACAAGCAACAATTAGCATAATATTGTGCCAACTCAAGTGCTTGCACTGACACCTGGAGAGGCTAAGGAAATCAATGATTTAATCACAGGTATTCTCCCTCTTTTCTCCAAGAAAGCTACTATTTTGTTTTATTATGGGGCTACCCATTCCTTTATTTCAATGGACTATGCCAAGTTCTGTACCTTAGAATCTGAAAATTTGGGTTGGAGTTTTGTACTATCAACCCCAATGGGGAATTCGGTGATATGTAGTAAAATTCTCCAAGGGTGTCCAATCTCCATCGAAGGGAGGTTAATGCCAGCTAATCTAGTAGTGTTCAAGATGTTTTGGTTTAATGTAATATTGGGGATGGATTGACTAGCTTCCAACTAAGCCAGTATTGACTATTTTAAAAATGTGGTATTCAAGCCTCTTGAGGAATGTGAGTTTCATTTTGTGGGATCGCGTGTGCATTTTCTCCCACTAGTTAGATTTGTCGTTCTGGTTGGGAAGTTACTGCGAGATGGGCGACAGGGATTTTTAGTCTGTGTGGTAGATGCACCAAAAGAATAATTGAAGTTAGAAGACATCCATATTGTGAGTGACTATCAAGAAGTATTCCCAAAAAAATTGTCTACATTACCATCAGAGCAAGATGTGGAGTTTTCCATTGACCTAGTTCAAGGCACTTCACCTATTTCTATGGCCCCTTACCGAATGGCATCATCCTAGCTAGCAGAACTCAAAGAGCAATTGAAAGATTTATTAGACAAGGATTTTATCAGGCCCAGTGTGCCACCTTGGGGAGTTCCAATTCTATTTTTGAAAACGAATGATGGGTCGATCAGAATGTGGATTGTTTACAGAAAACTTAATCAAGTGACAATAAGAAATAAATACCCACTACCCCGAATAGAAGATGTATTTGGTCAGCTTCAAAGCACTTAGGCATTTTCAAAGATTGAACTTCGATCTGGGTATCATCAATAGAAGATAAAGGCAGAGGATGTGCCCAAGACAGTTTTCAAAACCAGATATGGTCATTATGAGTTTCTAATAATGCCTTTTGGCTTGACAAACACCCAATTATATTCACGGACTTGATGATTCAAGTATTTCGTCACTTCTTGGATAATTTTATGGCCGTTTTTAATAATGAAAATTGATATACTCAAGAGTATAACTGAGCACAAAGAACATTTGAGACAATTACTTGGGACATGTAGGGATAAGAAGTTGTTTGCTAAGTTGAAAAATATGAATTTTGGCTAGAGTCATGTGCATTTTTAGGACATGTACATTCAAAGGATGGCATCTCAATAGACCCTGGGAAAGTTCAAGCAGTGGTTAATTGGTCACGACTGACGAATGTGCATGAGGTTAGAAGTTTCTTAGGATTGGCAGGATATTATCGTCAATTCATTAACGGATTCTTCTAAAATAGCAGTTCCTCTCACTATTTTCACCAGGAAGAATAACAAATTTGAGTTAACTATAAAATGCGAGGAAAGTTTCTACGAGTTAAAACAAAGGTTGGTGGCAGCCCCCCAACTTGAATAGTTCCCACTAATAAGGAAGGATTAGTGGTTTATAGTGACGTATCAAGGTTGGGTATGGGTTGTGTCTTAATGTAGCATGAGAAGGTTATATCATACACATCCCAACAATTGAAGGCATATGAACAAAACTACCCCACACATGATTTGAAGTTAGTAGCAATCGTATTTGCACTTAAGATTTACAAAAATTACAATCATAATTCCTAATCCTCGTTTCACTTTGAAGTTTTGGAGAAGCCTACAGGAGGCGATGGGCACCAGTTTGGCTTTCAATACTACCTTTTACCCTCAAATGGATGGACAAACAGAAAGAACTATTCAAATCCTAGAAGACACGTTGAGAGCGTGTTTAATTAATTTCAAGAGGACTTGGATGCGGTACTTACCTTTGGCTGAGTTTGCCTATAAAAATAGTTATCAGGCAAGTATTGGAATGGCACCCTATGAAGCATTGTATGGTAGGATGTGTAGATCTCCCTTGTATTGGGAGAAGGTGTGTGAAAGACAAATCTTGGGGCCAGAGATCATCAAGAAAACAATAGAGAATATAAAGATCATTTGAGCTAGAATGAAGGCAGCTCAAAGTAAAAAAAAAAGCTATGCAAATAATAATCGTCGTCATCAACTAGAGTTTGAGGTTGAGGACAAAGTGTTTCTAAGGATTGAAATGATTAAATGAGTCATGAAATTTAGAAAAAGGGGCAAGTCGAACCCTAGGTATATTAGACCCTTTGAGGTTTTTGATCAAATTCACCAAGTGCTTATAGAGTAGCCCAACCACATGCACTCTCAGAAGTGCACAATGTGTTTCATGTATTTATGCGTAGGAAGTACATTTTTTATCCTATCCATATTATTAATTATAAGCCACTTTAGATTCAAGAAAATCTTACATATGCCAAAGAACTATTTGGATTTTGGAGCAGAAAGAACAAGTACTACAGGCACGAACTATTTCTTTAGTCAATGTGTTGTTGAAGAAGAGATGCGAGTCAAGTCCCCACATTTTTTCAATAGGAGTCTTGGTAACCCATAGCAAATTCTTTATATGTGGGGGAGGATGTAACACCCAGCTCAAGCCCACAGAAAAGCCCATCTTGCCTAAAGAAGCGGCGTCATTTTGGTCAATAATTTTGGTTTTCTTTTCTCTCTTTTTCTCCCCTCCATCATCACTTCCTATTCCCTTTTTCCACTATGCACATCCCCCATTTCACGCCCTCTGTGCATCTCACCCTCTCTTTCTCTCTCTCTCTTGTATAAGTTGTTGCACTTTGGTTATGCTATAGCATATCCCTCAGTTCTCTCCCTCATCCCGTTCTGATTTCAACCGTCGTGCACTGCCACATGTTACCAAGCCTCCATTCCTTCTTCCCAGTGATCCATCATTGCGCTGCACGCTTCCTCTCGACATCGTTGTTCGCAAGTGGAAGCCAACAAGCTCCCCATCTCTCTCTCTCTCTCTCTCTCTCTCTCTCTCTCTCTACTTATCCTTCTAGCCCAAGATTTATTTTGTAAATTCTTGATGGGTTACTGTTTTAAGGGTCTATTGATTGTGTGAGGTGGATAGAGGAATGTATGGATATATGGGTTACTCTATTATAAACAATAGAGTACGAGTGATGTATGGCTAAGCAAGTATTAGGAGTTTGGGTTTGTCTATTTGTGGAGTAGTGAGTTTGGATGTTGGACTCGGTGTTATTATAAAAACTAAGGCACTATGATTGGGTTATTGTGTGCTAAAGTATAGTACAAATTATAAAATTTTGCTAATTAGGTGATTTCGCACTTGTATTGATTACTGACATATGAGCAAATATTTTTCTGCTTTAGGTTATTGTGATAATGCTAGAGTATGGGCTCAAAACATAGATAATACACTACGAGAGTCAAGTAAGCAGTGCTCCTATGCTAGACTTTACCAAAAAACTAACTGAGATTGACTTTATGAAAAACCTGTATGCTTTGTTATAAAAACAACCTTAGTTGCTTTTCCTGCATTATTTCGTTATATATGAACAAGAAACTAAAATCTTTTTCTATTATGACTAGAGTAGACATGAACATTTTTTGCACTATATTCTTATCTGTATAAAAAGAGCAAGTATGAAGTCTAAAATTTTGTATACAATCATATTATTTGTATATGTTCAATACTCTATTATGACATGATGTTGCATCTGAAAACTCTCTGCATGACATTATGTTTCTGCTTCTATCCCAACCTTACTACTGGTGTAAAATTGTGGCCTATATTATTATGTTGGTACCAACATCTTTGTTTCTGAGTGCGCCCACTTTGAAAATAAAGTGATTTTCTGCGTGATCTTTTTTGAGATTCATATGTGTATACTCGGTACGCCTAGATTAATAAGGGAGATATTTCACATTTTGTTTCTACTCGATTTGTTGCCAAAGTTTGCACAACTCTACCACGGGGGTTAAACATGAAATCTATTCCGATATGATTTTGTTCGGTTAAACATTTATTGAAAATAAATGTTTCTGAAATGTCGCTCTGAGTTGTTAATAACTTATATTTACACAATATTATATGTTTATTACTTACTATAACAACTTACCCAATTACCTTCAATATTTCTTAGACGATTTTGTAGGTTCAGCTCGGAATCAAGTATAGGAAGCATGGGCGAGATTAGTTGAGCATAGCGGAATAAGTTCCAAATGTTACTATAGTGTATTGGAGAGTCTTATTTGGAAAACTTTGTCATTTTCTTGTATTGTTATTTTGGAACCTTGATGACTTTATTAGACTTTGTGGTGTTCGTTATTATTATTACATGTGTTTGAGGATTTCATTAACGTTCTTTTTGTGGAAGATCATGTACTTTTGATTAAATGAGTTTTACGAATTATATAGTTGTTTTAGGTTACGTTTGGAACATGGAAGTAGCTATTCTCATTTGAGTTGAGTTCAAATTTAAACTTAACCAAACATCCAAACACATGACAACTCTCAAATCATTAAACATCACTCAACCCAAGATCTCTTTATACGCGGGACCCATAACTTTCTTCAACTCAACACCTCTTTACACGCAGGACCTACAGCCTTTTTCAATTTTCATAAATACATCTAAACTCATCTTAATATCTAAACTCATTTTAAGTGGGCCCCACAAAACTCACTCCACCATCTCAACTCACTACTATTCATAAAAAAACTCAACTCATCTTAGCTCAACTCAACATCTAGACGTAACCTTAATTGTGTTATTTGGAGACTATGCATGTACTATTTGGATGTGATTTTAGACAACAAGAACTAACTCTCTAACCCTCCGATTACGAAGTGTTATATGCAGGCCAAACTTCACTCTAGGACCTAGTCATCAAACTTGGACTTCTTACCATAAAGTAAGGACAAGCATTTATGTTCAAATACTATAGAGATGACGTCAGACAGAACTTAGATTAATTCTGGCTGTTAGTTTCAACAAATAATAGAAACTACGAAGATAAGGATTCGCCAAAAACACAACAAAAACAACTTTATTTTCAATGGAGAATTATCAAAAATCTAGAATGTCCAACCAAACCCACAAGCCGGTCTGAAACAGTTGTAAATCCAAAAATATCATGATTTTATCAAAAATAGCAAAATCCTAATAAACACACCAAAAATAAATATGTCAATAAAAAAGCAATCTTTCAAAAATTTTGCCAAAATAGGGATAAAAATCACTTCCTAACCGAGAAATGAAATATTACCATAAAAGGCAAAAAATATCTAAAATTAGAGATTTGAAGGGGAAAACACCTGATTTTGGGCAACCACCATGTGCGCTCCGAAAAGAGCTTTGTGACCACTGCGTACATGCCTAAAATTAGCATAGCTTGGTGACCACCGCGTGCACGCTGAAAAGAACTTTTCGAATTGGATCATATGCGCAAATCTGATACCCGTAGCCAACGTTATGGCCAAAATACCAGTACGTGCTCAAAAATGTCCCAAATGGAGGAAAAGTCATTGTTTCCTACTATACTTGCACTGACATGCCGTCTCGAGGTAGTTCAATGCCATTAACGTGCAATCTAACAGCTTAGTATAATCTAACTCAGATCCTACTGCATCAAGTGAGCAAATTTCTTCCCCATGTGACAAAGAAGCCAAGGTACTCTACTCCCTTGTCTATAAGCATCTTAGGCCTGCCTTTTATTTTCCCTCCAAGTCAAAGTATGAGTGATCTATTTCTCTTTGGCCGTCTAGATGACACATGAGTCCCACCAACAGGTTTCCATGCCACTGGTCTTCAAGAAAGTCTAGTGGCATCCCGAACATACAATGTGGAACCTGATCACATGCCACCCAAAGTCTCATAGGGTTCACATGCCTGTGTGACATCTTTGCTTCTTTGAATTTGCTCCTGTATTCTCCTACTCTTCCAAATCTCTCTCTCCCAACCCAACTTTATTGATATATTTTCACTTTTGACAAAGAAATACCTTTTATCTCTTTGAGTTCTTATTTTGTCAAAATTGTTATTAGAAAAAGTAAAAACAAATATAAGATGCCCCATATATGAATAGTTGTGTCGGAACATAATTAGCATTCAAGATTTGTCTAATCTCAAATGACCCACTAAATGTTGAGGAATTTGACCAAGAGATTAATAAGTGCTAGTATGTCCTTCAGCTCTTATATTGGCAAAACCATCGACAAGTCGACAGTTGGCCTTCTCCATAAGCATGTATATCGAGCATTATAGGAAATTGTTTTGAAAAACACTACACCTACACACAACAGTAACGAGACAGATAGTGAAATAAATACATAAACATAGGAATCAATCAAACATACATGACATATAGTAATTTAACGTAGTTCGGAAACGTGCCTACATCTATAGAGTTGAAGGGAATTTTATAACAAAGGATGTTACAATCACATACAATGAGGCAGAAGAGTTTCACTCTAGTCACAAATCTCAACTCTCTCTCTAGGGCTTTTTCTCTCTCACAATATTGCTCTACACCATTTTTGTTCCTCTCAGTTCAACCTAATATCTTATGAACATAAAACATTACATATTTATAGTACAATACGGGCGCTAGAAATCCTAATCTGGCAAAAAAATAGTTCTTCGCTCGAGTGAGTGTCGAGCACGCCACGAGCAAACAACCAATTTAAGATTGGCTCGAGTGGTTTGTTGAGCGAGCCTCAAGCGAACTCTTTTTCTGACGTTTACTCAAGCTAACCATTGAGTGCATCTCGAGTGAACTCACAACCTGAGTTCACAAGACCAGCCAACCCAAACCTATATGTACATACCTTTCTAATTCAATCCATGATCAATAAGGCTGAATCAGTCTCCATGATAATGTTATTTAGGTCCAATTGATAACACAATTAATTATCACAAACCATGTCTTAAAACAAAAACTTCTGCTAGAACATTAGTTCCTACCCCGAAAAACACCAAAAATCCTAATATAACGGAACTGTCATCCTCTCTAAGAATATCACTGCAGCCAGCTCTTGATCCCGTGTTACCTCTAGAATTAGCTCCATCTACGTTTGAGTTTAAGCTCACCTTTCATCGGAGGAAACCATTTTAACCTGCAGCACTGGTCTTCTTGTTTTTACCACTATATATAGGAGGTATGGCCATAGATACCTGGATATTAAGCTAGCAGCTGGTACGTCTTTGAAATAGGCTTTTTGGGTTGACTAGATCCAGAAACCAATTTTGTGATTTTAAATCTAACATATTGCAGTACTGCTTTAAAATCACTATTAAACTTACTAGCATTTCCTGCAAGCAAGATCAGTAACACTATGTCTTCTTTCATCTATAACATTTTATTGCCGTATTCTATAAATAATTAATAATAAATAAATACGTTTAAACAGCTTTACAATTAAATTAATATAAATCATTTTTCGTGAGCATTGAGCAACTTGATGACTAGTATATAGACAAAAGAGGAAGCCGATCGAATCTCCTCTAATATAAATCTCCTCTAATGACTAGTAAATTGCGCAATTTGCGCAATTTCGTGAGTTGGCATTATAATAACGTACTGATAGAGTATAGAAAATATCAGTGTTTGTAGGTTGAATTCACTGCACTACACGTATTGTGGAGGGGATATATTATATATAGAGAATCAATTCATAGTCTGTATAGTATACAAATACATTATGATCTAGTCATGTTTGAGTTATAGATAAACTCTATGTTCCTAGATCTTCAGTCTTATCCTCGGACTGTTTGTGTTTATGTTTACACGTACAACTTTATTAAAATATGAGTTTTATGGAGGATCGGAGTAAGGATTTTCAGGCCATGATCATATATTTATAGCAGAAACCATTTTCTTACCCCCCAACGTACCGTACCGTCTTCAGTACATGGTAATGAATCTGTTTCTGATCTCACCCGTCTGTGTTCTTGGCTGGTACAAGAAACATGACTTTTGAAGTGCGTAAATTCTACCACATAATTTTGGGAATCATGATTTCCATCAGATCGAGTAGTGCTTTTAGGTTCTGTTCTGGGACACTGTTGCCTTTATATATGTCGCTTGTATCTTCTTTCCTAGCTGGCTGATCTTGTTATTTCACCAAAGAAAGATCAGTAAACTTTCATTTTGATCTGAAAAGCGTAACACGAAACTAACATTCATTGGAATAATGAAACCCAGAAAACACTGCAGGATTTCTACAAGGAAAAAACTCCTTGAAATAGGCGACACTTTTTCAACCCAATTTTAATTTGCTTCGATATATTTCAATGCGAATAGTTTCCAATCTTTTGAATGAGTTCGAGGTAGGCCAGGCATTTCATATAATCTAAAGTTAAGATTGTGGTTCGAATTATGATAATCAAAAAGTAAGAGTGCTTTAATGATGTGCTCACTTTTTGTCAATCTGTACTGGAGAACCCATTATTATTTCCTGAAAAAGGAAAAATACTCTCTTTTCACTTTTCCAATGATGTAATTAAAGTCGCTTTTCTTTTTTCTCATCCTCATAATAATTATACAATAAAAATAAAAATAAAAATCGGTGTAAAATAGGGCCGTGTCGTCTCTGAACTCTGTAGTCTGCAATGTGATCTGTGTCTTGAGCTTTTTTGCTAATGAAATTATAATGACTTAAAATCAATTAGGTCTGATATTCAAAAAATTCTATTCATCATTTTTATATATCATACATCATATTTTTTTTTCTTATTAAATATGTGGTATGTGGATGATAAGTAGAATAATTCAATTAGTTTAAGAAAAAAAAAACTAAAAAAATAATAAAAGAAGTGTAGTATGTAATGTGTGAAGATGATAAGTATCAAGTACACTGTATGGCGGGCCAGCAACATTGAAGACTGGTTTTGGACGGTAGGAGAAGAATTAATAAGCTGGAGCACCTTTTGTCCCTTTACGGACGAAAATTGAGACTAATGTTTTTAAACATACTCAGATTGTTAAGTGACTAACACATATGTAGCAAGAAAATATTATTCAGTATTTATTATTTGACCATCATTACTTTATCATCGACCGTATTGTCTGTACACCGATCGACGTGATCTGCTTTTATTTCTCATGATTGTATGCCATCAGTACTAGTACTGGAACCCAGGCCTGTCTCCATGCAGGAGATTATCGTGTGTTGAAAGCAAGGAATGAAGAAAGAAGAAGTAGAAATTGCATACGTGAACGCGCTAACTTCAAATTAAGTTTCAAACTGATCAATCTTTTGAGTAGAGGAAAAAAGAAATTAGAGAAAAAGATCACTCTTTGACCGGAAACAAAACGAGAAATTACATGCGGGTTAGAGAGCTAGCTAGCTAGCCAGCCAGGGAGATGCTGTGCATGTAACTTTTATCAGTGTCACGCTAACGTAGGTGGATCATGAGAAGGAGCCTTCTTGTAGCTGAAAATGACGGAATAGAGACATAAAGAGGTAATTTTCGTACTGTCTCCTTGGTGGTGGTGCCCAGTTGCCTATATTGACCAATCACTTAATTTTCTCGGGAAAAATGTACCTTTATTTACAAGATATATATATCTCTTAGCGGATTCACAGTCGTCATTATTGTCAAAAGAACGATACCTACAATCTCTAGTAGGCCAGAAAAGAAGGATCGATGAAGAAAAATAAGTACGTACAAAAGAAAAAAGTGATAAATAATGAAAATTATGAGACGATTAGAACCACTTTTACCTCCTTCCATAATCAATTGGATCTCTCAGTCAAAATTAGCTGAAACTTGTTATCAGCCATCCTTATCGGCTGGATATCAATATGATACTACTTTTGTTTTTTTAAGGCTTTTCAGTCGGTAAGCCATTTTTTCGTTATATATTTGTGTGTGTGTGTGTGAAATGTGCATGCAAGTCAGGGAGACCAGACAGATTAATTAATTATAAGAAAAGGTTGAAGTACTCAGAAAATGTTAATGAAATATAATAATTAATTAACAAAACGAAAAACAAAAAAAAAAATAAACAGCTGATCAATAAGAATAATTCTCACACATACAAAAGATAACATAAGTGTAAATCTCAAAGGAAATAAAACTTCGAAGATTTTCTTCCTAACCAAGGATTTACAGGGATATACATTTAAGCGTTCATTAAGATTCTTTCAATTCAGCTTTAATACATATGAAATCAACAACATCATGTCATATTTTCTCATCAATCACAGGTAATCACAAATATATATATATATATATAGTAACTAATAAAAGAAATTAGTAACCTACTAAAGGCATATAGCCTGATTGGCATAACTCACAGCCTCTATAATGGAAGGTTTGGAATTCGAAACCTTCGGCCTCTTCCAATAAAAAAAATAAATTAAAATAAAATAAAATAAAATAAAAAAAGTAACTTAGAAATTAATCTAAATATATATATATATGATAGATTTAAATGATTCCCCTCCAACCTACAGTACTCTGCTCTTCCCTTCATCTTGTTCCCTTCTTTAGGTTACTTTGCTGTCAATCATGTAGCATTGATTTCGATTGCTCAGATACAGTCAGCATTTCCTGTAAAACTGATATACAGTTTATATATAGCCGCGATGGTAAGATTTTGCAAATATTTTACTACTTTCAAAACCAGTGAGAGGCGAAAGTGAAAAAAAACTATTAGAGGGGATTTTAAAATGGCAATGCTCAAACATCAGGAGTACTACTGTTTGAATTTAAAAACAGAAGAGAAAAAACAACACAGAGAGACATCAGAGAGAGAGAGAGAGAGAGAGAGAGAGAGAGAACATGATGTTTTTTGACAATGGTTTTAATAATCGAATGAAGAAACAGTATGTACATATATTATATTTCTTTCAGCCTTGATACATGGAATTAATGTGCATATTGATCATCAATAGATTATCAGCATATATCTAATTTATAGAATCTTAACCAAAACCTAATAATGCATATATAATTGGCTGGAAACGTATATATAACACAAACACTGATCAGTGAATGCAAACAGCATTCTTTGTGCGTTTAATTCGTATTTATCTCATAAAAATTCGTTCTATCAACCACAAACACACACACACACACACAGAGATTATCAAAATGGAACTTACTGCTAGATGGTCAATTAACAGTACCCTTCATCATTTCTTAAAAGATTCGGGTTCTGTGATGAATGACACCATATCTTAATAACATCCAGTCAATGGTTATCCACCACGGCCATGACCTTGTTGAAGAATCACCCATTAATATAAAAACGATATTCCCCATATTCAATCCGTGCCTAAAAGAAAAATATTCTTGAAATAATTATATATGTTATTAGTAGTCTGGTACAGCTTTGGCACTGTACTCAAACGATATGATATTGTTAAAAGATCTGTAATATAAACGGATATAATAACTGAATTTCCCAACATGATGGTGAGCTATGTTGGCCCTGACTCACCCGGAACTTGAAGCTTCTGCAAATATCTGAGTTTCTCAGCAATTCTTGGAGGGAGGATGCTTTTCGATCTGGAATAGTATTCTTGGCTCTTGACGCCAACAAACATATATAAGGTGCTGTGGTCATGATGGTGAAGACGGGCACATGAAGAACTAACTCACACGAACTAGCTAGCGATCGAGAACCATGATCTGTGAATACTACAGCTAGGTAAGATTCATATATCATGTATATATATAACTCCAGCCATGAAATATCATGTGTATGTTCAGTGGTGCGTGCGCTCATGAGTTAGTAATGCACGTGCCCTGCTTCTCCATCTTGCTCAACACACACCTTCCTCTCCTGCCACAACTAGCTAGATAGATTGGAGGTACAAGTTCTCATGACTTCTCACACCAAGAAGAGAGAGAGATCAGAGGTCTTAGAAATGGTGAATCTGAGTCACCCCATCTGCAAATTGCTGTCCTGCTAATCCACTCATTTATAACAAGAAGCAAATAAGATGTGTTTAAAAGGTGGGGGATGGTGCGGGAAATGAAGGGCTGAGTTGGGTGTGGACCCCATGATTTTGCAAATCCCAAGCAGCTTTGTCACAACTAGCGCCAATAAGGCAATTAGGTCTACACCTCCATCACTATGCCGACTAAAATTACAAGTATGCCCTCCATTTTAGGGGAAAATTTTTGTTTTATGTTGAACCACCTATGTAGCACTTGCCACTGCAAAGCTTGGTTACAAAGCTTAATTTGTTTTTCACAAAGTGGATTTCTTTTAGCACCTCCCGGCCATTTGTTTATTAACTAATATCCTGGAAAATTAGAAGAGTAATGCTAGATACAATCATGGAGTGTTCAAGCATGCATAATCATTTTTAAAAAGTGTGATGTCTACTATTAAAAAATTAATTTTTTTCATGTGGATCTTGTATTTATTCACTTTTTTTATACGGCGCTTTGCACACTCCACGAATACAAATATCATTTCTCACATATATTTATATATATATATATATATATATATATATATATATATAAAAGATACCACGTTCTTATAAGCCTATAGATATTCTTTCTGAAAAAAAGACAAAAAGAGTTGGATGCTTCTGTACTTAATTCCTATCTACATATATTTCAGATTGAAGTACTAACCGTGTGTGTATATATGTTAGAGTAATTTAGAAATTCTTATATTCGATCAAATAGGTCTTACCTGCAGCTAGAGGCATGCAGTTCTTAGCTAACCGGAGAGATGGGGGCGAATTGTCTGATCATCAAATATATAAATTGCATAAATGCCTGTCTGGTCTTCAGTGTTCACATGTTATGAGGGCTGTAAATAAACTAGTATGTTCGATAGTTCGCTCGGTACTCACCCGGCCGTTAAACTCAAATCGAACTCAACTCATAAAAAAAAAAAATTAGCTCGTGAAAGTAGATACTAGCTCGATTAGTAAATAACACATACCTGTCAAAACTCAATTCGACTCTGCAAAGACTCGTTAATGCTAGCTTGTTTATGCCCGAATCGACTCGTTAGCTCGACTCGATTAAAGCTCATTCATATATTGATAAATATATATACAACTATGTATATATATATGTATTAGCTAATAATGTAAGCATAATACTTTTATAATTAAATATATAATATGTAACCTAATTACTTATGTCTATATATTGAATATACTTCATAGTTATATTTTATAATTTATACAATAATTAGTCGATAAGATTTAATAATTTTATATACTAGTATGTGAGAACTATATATGAAATAAATATATGATATCATATTATGTGTATGTATTAATAATTTTTGTAAGTATATAATATATTGTTATTTTGGATAAATATCAATTAGTTAAATATTAATTATTTAAAAATTTTTAAAATGTTATAATTTAAAATGTTAAAATGTTATAATTATTTACTTGTTAGTTGTACAAATTCAATATTATATTTTTTATTTTTTATCTATCTAATTTATTAATTATTAAATCTTATTCAAAAAATAAATAATATATAATTCGAGCCGAGCTTGAGCTCGAGCTCGAGTTGAAAATTTAGCTTATTAAGTCGAACTCAAACAAAGAATAAATAAAAATCTCAAAACTCGAGGTCGAGCTCGAACTTAAGTACTTTGAGTCGAGCCGCGCTCGGCTTTGCTCAATTACAGCCCTGCATGTTATATCTATGTCTTTTTGAATTGTAAAAAATATTAAAATTAGAATATTATGAGAAAATTTTAACTTTCTTATCAAAGAATGCTGGAGCATCATCTATAGAACTAAAAGGTATCTATTTTATTGATACAAGAAAAACAGGGGATCAAGAAATATCATTTGCCCATTGATCTTGTACATTAATAGTACGAAGAGTATATATGTATTTATATAAGGTCTAAACTGTGGCTGCATGAATCAATATAATAGCCATCTTTATTGAGATGATCTCTTATCAATTATGCCCTAGCTAGTAGTGTCATGATGGAATGGAATAGGTCTCTTGACAAATAAGAGTGGGGCTACTATGCCGCCCCACTCTTACCGCTGGACGGGTTTTGTTTTTTTTTTTTTTTTCTTTTCATTTTTTTTAATACATTTAAATATTTTAAAAAATTAAAAAAAAATACATCAATACATTTAAAATCACTTTCTTAACTACTAAAAAAAATAAAAAATTTGACCAGCGGTCATAGTGAGGCGATAGTAGACTTTCTCCACAAATAAATACAAGATTTGTGTGTATGTACGTATGTATAATAGGACAAGAAATATAAGAGACTTATGTATATATGTATGTATATATTATATGATAAGAAATATAAGACTTATACATATATAGTATGTATGTATAATAGGACAAGAAATATAACAGACATATATATATATATATGTATGTATGTATGTATAATACGACAAAAAATATAAGAGATTTATACATACATATATACATACATACATACACATATATGTATATATGTATGTATGTATTATATGATAAGAAATATAAGACTTATACATATATAGTACGTATGTATAATAGGACAAGAAATATAAGAGACATATATATATATGTATGTATGTATGTATAATACGACAAAAAATATAAGAGATTTATACATACATATATACATACATACATACACATATATGTACGTACAAATCTCTTATATTTCTCGTTGTATTATACATATATACATATATACATACATATATATATATATATATACACCCGCTAATTAGGCTACAAAGTCATGCAAACTGATTTAATTTTCAAAAGACGTACGTGATCTGTATATTATCCAGTAAATCTTTTCATTCACTATTAGAGCATTAGTATTGGTCTATGCATATGCATATGCAAAGTCATATTTGTATAATATGGCCTTAAAATCTTCCACATTGGCTTATCCATATCTAAATATTTAGCTACCTATAAACAGTGCTTATCCAAATTTGGATAACTACTATTCACCCTATAAATCATATTTTAATCATTATTCTCTCTCCTCCCACTCTCTCTCTCTCAATTCTTTCATTTTCTCTCTCTTTCAACCACACAACAAACATTCACATGCACATTCATTTTATTATTATAATATATTATATATATTTTTTATTTTATTATATTTTAATATAATATATAAAAAAAATTATATTTTTTATTATTGCATTTGTATTATTAATGTCAAATGTATGTAGTAGATACTAATTGTAAAATATATATATAAATTGATTTTAGCAAAAAATTAATAATAATAAAATAATAATATTTTATTATTATTTTCTCTCAAATATGCATAAGTCAATGTGAAAATTTTGTTTGAATGGTAAAATAGATATGTAAAAGAAATAATTTTACATATGTATATACATAGACCAATATTAATGCTAATAATGATGAAAAAGAAAAAACTAAAGGGAAATGATCAGAATTTATACGACAACCACTGAGAATTGGACAGGTCATAATCCTATGACTGTCATGGGCCTGTCCTCGGCGGGAGATTGTCAGCACTAGGTCTCATGTCCATGTTCCTGGATGGCTGTTCTCGTTGCAGATCAACAGCAGACAGTACGTATAAGGTGCTGATGACGATGGTGGTGAAGTACTTCCATCAAATAAAGCCCTATATACGTACGTATATATATACAAACCATGCATGTTTCTAAATTGGATCTTGAATTTTAATTTGTTGCTTGTACTACTATCGATAAAAACTATAAGAAAATTGGGAAACGGAAAACGGGAAATTAAGTACGTAGTACTGAATGTACAATCTCTAAACTTCATAAAATGGCAGGTAAATTTATTCAATTATCTTTGGGTTTTGTCTAGGAGAAATGTTATAGATAAGTACTATTGCATTGCATATTTTTACTTAATTAATATATAATTTTTTATTTTTGGTTTTCTATTCGAACACACGTATATTTAAATATTGAGATAGAATGATAAAAATGATAAATTTCATATTAATTAAGTGGAGATGTGCGGTGTAAGATTTCTATATAAAAGTTTTATTTATCTAATTCTAAACAGAGTTTATTTATTATTAATACGCAGCTTGTTTTGCCAGTAAATTATTTATTATAAAATTCATTACTAATAATGTTAATTATAATTTTAGAATGTATAAATCTCATATATTTGTTTTTTTTTTTTAAATATAGAGCCAATCTTAAAATTATAGATATAGGTTTCAGATTTATCTTTTTTTTTTTTTTTTTTTTTTTTTTTTAAAGAGAATATGAGCGCCTAAGATAAAATTTTTAAACAAAAGTTTGCAAATAAAATTTTTCTTTTATATGAGCTCCTAAGATAAAAGTACCGACGCCGGCGACGAATCCTTCTATCTACTGTCTATTAATTCAGTGATAGAAAATATAGGTGAGTTGTACCCATCAATCACGTCATAAACCACACGTGTCATAAATACAATCAACGTTTTTAAAATTTATAAAATTTTATACACATATAATTATTTTTATAATTTTATTTTAAATAATAGATATTTTATAAAATAATTTAAAAAATTAATATTATTTTATAAAAATAATCTTAATTTAAAATAAGAATGTATTAATGGAGTACGTATATTAATATTACTCATGCCACATCAATATTCAACATTTAAAAAAAAATAGAAAGCTAGCATTAAGTAGAAAAAGGACTTGAAAATTGAAAATGAAATAAATAAGATAAATTCACATGAAAGAAGAAAGTTAGAAAATAAACTAGAAAATTGAAATAATATTGTACTTAAAACCTAAAGGAAAAACTTAATAAATTCAAAGTAAAATAAACCCAAAATAGAAAATTGGAGGATTTTATTATATTTTGAACTTAAATTTTGAAATTGAAAAAAACAAAAGCATGGGAGGTGGCCTTGGGTACGTAAGTGCCATACCTCGGCAACGCTTGCAAGCCGACACCCCATCACCCACATCGGTAACTCGGCCATCTTAGATTGTGTTTCGGTAAGGACGTGTTTTAGATATTTTTTAAATTAGTTTTGTTAGGTACAAGCAAGTTCGTGCACTATATTGTGTACTAATAATTTTTTTAATTTAAAAAAAAATTTTTTTGAGAGAAGAAGAAAATTTCCTATATCATAAAAATTATTTTCGTCTTTAATTCACATCGTTTCGTTAAACATATATATTATATATCAATATAGGTGCACGAATTGATGCACAAACTTGCTTGTAATAAGATTTTTTCTTTTTAAATAGTAGGAAAAAAATAATAAAAAAATAATGATCGAATATTGAATAGTATTGAACAGTAGTAAAAAGTAGATGAAAAATAATAATAAAATAATAAATAATAGTAGAGTATTCTAAAAATATTTTACTACCTAAACTAGCCTTAGCGACCGTGTGGCCGCAAGTATTCTTATTTTTCAGGTTTGTTTAGTTTTTGATTGAGAGTGACTTCTATTAAAAACTTTCAATATCATAGGATTAAAGCCACTAGATAGAGGGACTGGTTTGAAATTCAGTATGTGCTTGTATCTATATATCGATATATATACACACATATATTCACCACATGAGGCATTTTATTTTTAAAAATAAAATAAAAGAAAAGAAAACAACATATATTTTACAATCCGTTTGAAATTGGCCGGACAGAGATCAAGCACCTTGGCAAAAGTTAAAGTCGTATACTGTTTTATGTCCCTATATAGATATCTTCAATATTAATCAATAATTTATGCAACTTACTAATATCTTCAACGTACATGAGCGAGCTAGCTGTTAAAGTTGTTTGGATAATTAATGGATTATTCAACCTTGGTGCAGCAAGTTAGCCCTTGGGAGAGCAGCGGGGCATTGATACTCCATGTGTACTGTGTGTGTGTGTATGCAAATTAGATGGGAGCCCTTGGGTTTCTGTGCCTACGCTGCAACTTTTTCCTCGTTGAAAAGGGTAAAAGTGTAAGCTGGTTTAGGAACTAAATGATCAATCATGATTGTATTTATTGTCGGTTTTACTAGACCCACTACTACTTCCCCTCGATTGACTCCAAAGTCTCGTTTCAAGTACGTACTCCACTTCGACCCAGCTTTGTAAAGGTCATAGATGCCTCTCATGTCGTAAAATCATGTACATAAAAAGACGATCAGGAGGAGCGGGGGGATCCATGGGAATAGGATGGGAATCGATCGAGCTTGACTACTAGTAGAACCAATAATCTTGTGCCAAATCAGTTCCCAGCTATAAGTACTACTATCGAATCATGTCGAAGTAAAAAACCTCTTGCATGACAACAATTTTAACCATTGTGAGAGCTAATTTATTTTTACTCGATCGATGTGTACGTTGGATAAATAAGATCAAGATGATCCTGCATTCTGATCTAGATTTTCTGAAGTGATATATCAATATTTAGTAGTACTATATTTTATAAATGTTTCAAATTTAATGACAGAATTAATTCCATCGCATCAAAATAATTAATTAGGAGTACTTTCTTATATCATTAGGAAATCACAAGATAATATCCTCACATGCTAAGATCGATAATGTACAAAATATTATTCAAGGATTTTTTTTTTTTTTTTTAGAAAAAGGACGGTACCTCAATTTTGTTAATAAGCTCTCACTTGTAGCGGAGGGAAATCATGGCTATAATAAAACACCTGAGGATACAATAATATAATAAAAAAAGGCCAAACCTAGATATCAAAATGACTATATAAGACATCTTTAAAAACACAACAAAGTCCTTATCTAAGGGGTTAATTAATGCCAATGTGATTTTATAAGATTACTAAGAAAATGGGTTTTATTAATTCAAATCATGACAAGGTTCAAATACTACACATGAGCACGAAGATTCACAATTGCATGCCCATTAATGAATTTAGATTTCCATTTATATATACGTCTATACAATATTATGCTATGATCGATTCAATTCTTTTGATTAAAATATAGTTTTACAAAACAATGATATTAAAAAGGAAACAAAAATTAAGAATTTTATGCAATCATGGTAACCTATATATATATATATATATATTCTTTTCTTTTAATTAACCATTTCAAAATAACAAGATAATTTCATGCACGATTATATAATCACAAACAAGTTAGTCAATAAGTACTCCACTCCTTTTTAATTATATTGTTAATGACCCACCAGGCATTATCTTTTCCAGGTTAGATCAGTCAACAAATTCAATTTAGTGTATGTTCTTATGATGAGTCTCAACAACCAAAAAGCCATTTAATATTGGAAGGTCCCAACACTTAGCATATTGTCCCATATATATATATGTAATATATATCAAGAACGGTGGGATCGGATCGATCTCAGCAAGAACATAGATCTAGATGATCTCAGCAAGAACGTCAGTGTGAGATAAGTATTAATTTTCTGCCTCTGCCAAGCTCAGAGATAAGTTCTGCCTTTGCATCTTGAAGGAAAGATGCATACCATCAAGCTAGCTAGCGAGTGGGCATCCATGTTCTTTCAAAAGGATCTTGGAAATCTTTAGCAGCCTATGGGAGTGGAACAAAAACTAACACCTAATCTAGAACAATCAAGGATGGTCCATCGAAAAAGGTCGAAGTGATTAGTTAGATACAAGAAGAAAACACAGTCATATGGCTTTCCACTCCTAGGTCCCCCATTTGTTGTCGTGATTTAAGTTTAACATGCACAATTATTAATTTCAGCCAGTTCATGCTCTCTCTAGATGCATACACACAATATCATGATCTCCATGAATGATAAATGTAAAAAGCATTGACGAGACATTGATGACCATTCATGCCATATGCATGAGGTTGTTGGACAGGCTATATTGTATGTTAATTTGAACATAAATAGATAAATAGATTGATGTATGGTGCGTCGAAATAGGATCATTAATCTCTTCAATATTTCACGTGAAATGGATATTATTTACTTGAAAACATGAAGTATTTTGGTCATTTCTTTTGTTAATCTCGTAACTTTTAAAAATATAAGGATCAAAATACTTCATATATTTCAAATGAAAAATAAAGAGTATTATTCCTTAAATACATTATGCAGGCAAGCCCGAGAATGAGAGCCAGCAAAAGTGAGGTAGATCAGTACGTAATTAATATATATAAACATTATGGCAAAAACCCTAATCAAATTGGGGGAAGAATGGCGTTAAGCACTATATGGATTATCATAATTTTCTTGGTCCAACCTTGCTGCTTACTTTATGGCTGGATGGTGATCTTGTTCTTATTTGATGAAAAATATTATTGGATGCGGCCTATTGACCTGGCATTCCACTCCACTAGGGCATTGAAAGAGATGTGAGTGGAAAAAGACAATTTCTAAATAAAAAAAAAAGATTAAATAATGCCAAGCCATAAAAAGAAGATACATTTTGGAACGTCTTTTTGGGAATTACAATCATGTATCTCGGAGGAGTCAATTTGGTTGCTAGCTAGCTTATACTTGACATCACATTCTAAAATAAATTTTACTTTATTCACAAAGAAGTAAAGGGTTTATATATATATATATAGTGCCTGGTGAGTTGTTTTTGCAGGAAAAAGGGGGCAGACAAGCATGGAAGTAGGTAAAGGTACTTGCATGCCCATTACACACTACTTACTGTAATGGACATATCACTTGCAACCACAATTAATATATATACCAGCTTACAGTACTAGTGGAGGAAACTAATAATAAAGTTCATCATCTTAACTGGATCCGATTAAATAATTGTGATTTGTGACGCTACCCCATCCAATTAATTAATGATCGATTATGTGTATATATATATATATATATATATATATATATATTGCATATTTTATTGAACTACCGATGGCCACCATGGATCCTGAGTTTGATTTTTCTCATCATCATTATGAGCAATTGAGCATGTTGTGAAGTAATTAATTAATTATCTTCTGAATGAGTAGTACTACATATAGTCGTAGAGTGCACAAATATTATGTAGTCACTTTGAAAATGAGTGGGGTCTACTATTAAAAAATTAGTTACTTTTCATGTAAATATCGTATTTATTCACTTTTTTAAAATAATTGCACGATGTTTACGCATGACTGCATCTATCTTTTCTCATATATTATATATTATTCTTATTTTTAATTATATTTACTTATATTGATGTGATACGTACGTATATTTAAGTCATTTCATAACATATATATATATATATATATATATATATATATATATATAACATGTAAATGAATCTTCACTTCAACTATATAATGAAAAACAACATTTTCATAGCAATATAATTAACTTTTCAAGTAGCTAGGTTTTTTAGGGGACAATATCAACTCCTTGGCCCAAAGAAAGGGACAAGTTGAATTTTGGTCTTCTTAATTTCTGTCTTTATACTGAAGACATGATGAATTAACAGAAGTAATGGCCATTGCTCTCCGTTTTCTCGAGTCGAGAAAATATGAAATTAAAATCTTTTGACTGATCTTATTCTTTTGAAGAATTTGTTGGATCTCTTATATATATTCTGTGTATATATTTTATTTTTTCATTAATCCCGCGTGCATATTTGTTCATAAAATTGGAAAGCCATTTGTTTCTATCGCTAGTTTTTACCGCTGTGAGTTTTTTATTTATTTTTATTATTTTTTTACTTAATGATTAAGTAAATATTTTTTAATAATATTTTAATTTTTTTATTTTTTAAAATATATTTAAATGTGTTAAAAAACTTGTACATGTAATAGCAGTACTACTGGTAATTGATTAGGTAAAGTGATCAGATTAAGCGAATCTGCATGAGCATCAAAGTTGTTGTAAAAGTACTAGTACTGTATCGATCGACTAATTAAGGTGAAAGACAAGCACGATTGATAATTTAATCTAATCAAGAAGAAAAGCTAGCAGGAAAGAGTCAAAAAAACGTTTCATATTCTTATTTTCTTGTCTTGTTTCACATGGAAATTCGGGTCTATATATGACTTCTTCAAATCGCAATTATGTACGTAATACATGACCCACCAGTTTATTATGATTGTGTTTAGCATTTAGCTTAGTTAGTGTTTGAGATGTTCTCGTAATTGACCAAATTTGCCACGATAAATGAATGAACATCTCTCGACAACCTTTAACATCATCATTCCAATCAAACCTTTCAATATTTAACTTGTCAATCAATATTTAAGTTTCCTCCAAACCCACAAATTTGGGGTGTGTTTGAATGTTGAAATAAGTTGAGTTGAGTTAAATTGAGCTGAGATAATAAAATATTGTTAGAATATTATTTTTTAATATTGTTAATATTTTGAAATTTAAAATAGTTGAATTGTTTATTATATTTTGTGTTAGAATTTGAAAAATGCCAAATTTATTGTAGTGATTTTTAAAAATTTTCAAAGCATAATATATATGTATGCATAATCATATCTTGTTTATGGAAAAATTAATGAGATTCCTCGGTTTACATATATTATACATGAAATCACTTTGGACTTGAGAGGAAAGATATCTCAACTGATCTCAATTCATTTCTCGAATTTTTTTTTAATTTCCAAGTCATATCATGGTGAAAAATATAGGGCTGATCACACAAAAAATGTCCGTCAAAAATGAATTAAGCTATTGCAGCGAGATCACACCCGATGATTGAAAATTCTCAAGTAAAAATGTATTTTTTGTGGCGATTGTATGTCGCCGCAAATAAGTCCACCAGAAAAGCATTGCCGTGAAAATTATTGCGGCGATTTAATATCTTTTAAGGTGATATATACTTGATGTCTCTAAAATCGTGTCATGCAGAGAAACCTTTTACGACGACTATTATCACCGCGAAAGGTCACGATTTCAAAATTGGAATTATATTTATTTTCTTCTCCCCCATCCTGACATTTTGGCTTTTGTTCTTGTAGTCTCTATCTCTCTCTCTCTCTCTCCCTCCCCCTCACGTTGTGCCCACTGTCTCCGCTTCCCACAACCGCGCCATCGCTACCTCCCCTAACTGATGGGTCTCTTTCTCTCTCTCTCTCTTTCTCTTTCTCTCTCTATAACAATAATGGAACGAAACCTAACTCCTGTCTCTTTCCTCTCTCTCTCCGTCATGAAAAGATGAGAGAGAGACGAAAAGAAAATGAATGGTATGATGTTTATGTTTTGTTTCCCCACAAAGAAAATGAAAGAACTTGCTAGATTCTGAATGGTATGATGTTTATGTTTTGTTTCTTAGCTAGGGATAGATTGGGAAAGCCCATAGGTCTTCCAATTTCACCTAGTTTGTAATTATTTTTATAATTTTAAAATTTCTTACATATCCTCTGGAACCTTGTGTGAAGAGCATATATAAAATTGTTTTCAAGTCTTGCGACTCAGTGAGCCTGATTTCGCAATGTGTTTCTCTTGGTCTTAATAGATTGGAAAATATCTTAGAAAATATTTCTTACAAACACTCTCACCTCTAATTTTAGAAAATATTTTTTGGATTAGATTCTCGTATAGAAATGCTAGGTTCTATACAATAGCAAGTTTTTGTTATTGGCATGTGGAGAAGGTCATTTAGGCTATAGCATTGAGTTTATGGGTTTTAATGTATTTAATGCTATCCATTAAGATGCCAATCAATAATTAACCATGAGAATAGTGCATTGAGATCATTTGAATCAGTTACAAATATTAATTCAGGATTTGAAGAAAGTTCAACCAACTGTAGTTCTAGTTTTACACCCTATGGACTGGTCATTATTTAACTACTGTGTCTATTTTGTAATCCTATATTTGGCTTTGTGAAAATGGCATAAGTGATTTTCCATTGTCGTAGTTTAACACGTTGTAGTTTAACATGTTATAGTTTAACTATTGAGTCTATTCTGGTTTTTCTGAACTTTCTTAGTTGTAGTTTAACATGTTGATTCCATGAACTAAGGAAGTTTGTAGTTGAGCTAGCAAACTTTTGTAAATTGATAGGTTGTTGGATATTGAGTTTATATGTGCAAGAAATTGATAGTATGCATGAAGAATTTCATTTTTTTTATTGCCCCAACTGCTAACATTTATTTTCAGATTAATGATGTAGCTGCAGTTGTTTTTAAAGAGGTGTTGAATTATTATAGTTTCATAATTTTTAAAAATTGTTCTATTCTTTGGCCCATGTTTGGTTTCAATGTATTTCTCTTTGTACTCTTTGTCAGATTTACTTTTATGATGTTGCAAGATGTTTGATTCATGGGTTTTATTAAGATTTTTTTTTTTTTTTTGTTTGAGATGGTTCATGTCTTTTGTTTGCATTCTCTTATTTATCTATATCATTATTATAGTATGTTTGCTACTTATCCAATTATAGTATGTTTGCTACTTATCCAAGAAAAAACTTTGTCATTGTCTTTGTAAATATGATTTCCTCATACCAACTCAGGCTCTAATCTTGGATGTCATAACAAGCATGACCAATAAGAGATTTAAAACTAAATTTCACATTTAACAGCAACAAAAGGAACTATGACATTGAAAAAGCATTAGTTTGCTACTGGAATTGTCAATTATATATTTGAAAAAGTTGTAATGATGAGATGAGTTGAGGTGGATTTTGAATTCAAACGAGGCCTAAGTTTTCTACTAAAAATATTAGATCACAAAATGATATTGTGGACTAACCATGTGAGAATCATTAGTTTGTTGTTGGAAGTGTGGATCTGAATTTTAAAAAGCATTAGTAATTTGCTGGTGGAAGTAGTTGAAAAAGCATTACTTCTCCATGAAGGATCTCGGGCCACTGCACTACTTCTTAGGCATTAAAGTTCATCATCAATCTCATTGTTTATCTTATCACAGACCAAATATGCTCTTGATCTTCTTCAACGAGCAGCCATGACTGATAGTAAACCAGTTGCCACTCCAATGGTATTGGGCAACACCTTTCCAGCGTAGGCCAACCCTACTCAGATCCAACCTTCTATAGGTCGCTCGTTGGTGCTTTTCAATATCTCACTATCACACGCCCTGACTTGTCCTACTTTGTCAACATAGTATGCCAATTGACCCAACTGAAGATCATTTTCGAGCTGTCAAAAGGATCTTTCGCTATGTCAAAGGAACAATTTATTTCTGCTTCAATATTTTCTCTTAAAGCTCTAATGATCTTGTTGCCTACTCTGACGCTAACTGGATTGGCTACCCAGATACACTTTGATCTACATCAGGCTATGCTATCTATCTTGGTTCAAACTTGCTATCATGGCAAGCTAAAAAGCAACCAACTGTCTCTCGATCCAGTGTTGAATACGAATGTCGGTCCCTTGCACTCACTGCAGCTGAAATCACTTAGCTTTCTCATCTAATTCATGAACTTCGCATTGTTTTTACACACCCTGCTACTCTACATTGTGATAATCAGAGTGCAATCTTCATGTCTACTAATCTTGTGTCTCAAACTCGGTTCAAACACATTGCACTGGACTATCACTTCATACGAGAACAAGTTGTTGCTGGCAATCTCATTGTCAAATTCATTCCATCACATTTACATATTGTTGATATCTTTACTAAAAGTCTTTCTTGATCTCAATTTGTTTTATTTCAGTCCAAGCTCACTGTGATACCATCCCCAATTAGCTTGAGGGGGGGTGTTAAGGATACAACTGTCAAGTCTCTCATACAAGGAAAGTCAACTGATGCTCCTCAATCACAGCTTCTATCACAGCATAAATAGTTGCACCATTACTGTCTAGTTTATAGCCTACAAATCAACTGTAAATCTCTTTGTATTTATTTCTAATATCTATACAAATCATATATAAAGGAATAGAAGAACCCACACCTTCTTCAAGGGTTGTGAGAATCATTTTGTCAAAACCTTTATAGCCACGGAATTATTTTATCAAAAATGCTTTTTTCCCACGACTTACTGCCAAAGGCCATCACACTTTTCACGGTGAAATCATTTTTTTCTCGCGACTAATCTCATGTAGATATTTCCCACGAGTGGGAAAAAAGACTTTGTCTCGTCAATTTTATTCCACCAGAATCTCACGACTAAAATTGGTGAGTAAAGAGTTTTTCTCACAGAAGTTATGTCTTTTACCACTACAGTCCCTCGTGATAAAATTAGGTATTTGTTGTAGTGAATACAAGTAATTGTAGAAATGTCATCGCAAGGGGTCGCTAAAAGAAAGTCTAAAATGTCCTCTCTAAAAGTCATTAAGCTAAAAATTTCATTGTCGAGCCACATCGCTATATAGGATTCTGGCTAATGATCACTAATTAATTAGCTGCAGGTGAAAAAACTAGAGTCGTCGCTGCTGAAAATGACTTTTTCGCGACACCTTTTGTTGCAAGAAGTGACTTGTTTTCTTCGAGCTTTTAGCCAAGCTAAAACTTTTGTTCCTTTAAATTAAGTCAGTTTTATTGTAGTGGGATTGTAGTATATATCCAGGCCCGGTGATCTAAGATAATAGTGTACATACGACGTTTCATCCAAACATGACTAAGTAGGAAAACCTGGCTAAAAAAGCGAGTGATCATTAAAAACCTGGCTAATAAAAATATAATTTTCTTTCAAACAATTGAATTCTTATTCAAAAATAAGGATCAGCCAATAATTTTCTTTCAACATCTGGTACGTATCAGCCAATACGTAGGGCACAGAAGTTGGCTTGTTTGTATAAACTATAACGTCAAACAACCTATCTGCAGGAGAGTAAATTAGGATCATGATGTTCCTCCTTTGCTTTTTGGACATTATCTATAAGATTCGAACCAGATGTTGATCGGTCGTATTGTGAGAGATGCGCATTCCTGCCATAACCCAAAAAAAAGCGATTGATGAGGATGTTTCTAGTCTACGCGGAGAAGGCGTGCATTACAGGTCGATTGGGTGCTTTCGTGTACAATGAGTGACTGCACGACCCATCTAATTCGCTATAACATCTGTGGTCCTGCATGCAGCTTTACCCCACTGTAGGCCATGCTTCAGATCCATGCATGATTTTTTTTGTTTTTATTTCAACTTTATTATTTTTGTGAAATATAATGGTTATTCTTCATGGAATTGCACGTTATATATGGAATCCTCGTATATATTGAACTTAAAAGAAAATTGAGTAGTTCTTTCTCTCTCTCTCTCTCTCTCTCTCTCTCTGTGGTAGCTAGGATGAAGTAAAACCTCGACAGTGATCACTCAAAGCCATTAATAACAGTCTCTGTGAAAAACATAAACCGCAATATATAGGCTAAAGATTTGGTCTGATCCAACAGTCTGTTGGGTTCATGATGGAGTGGACTCTTCTACAGTAGTACACTAGTACTGATCATGAATACTGAGCTTTTTCAAATGGCACGTACATGACATTACTTAATTGGTACGTACGTAAATTAAAGGGCCTTTGATCGCTCAGAAGTACCTCCTGCCTGGTAGAGGTAGGACGTTCAACCTAGCTCTGTGACCTTTTTTAGGGTTCTGTCAAGTTGGGCTAAGCTTAGATATTCGAGTGGACTTGAAAATTATTGATAAAGTGTGAGTTGCATGCAGTAATTACAATCTCAATGAATAGGAAATACGCAAAAGACAATTAGGATCAAACAAAAGGTATCTCAAGTATGGCATATGTGTTGGGCTTCACCTGACCCAAACGCCTTCTAAGTTCGGAGCCCTGCACCAATTTCGACAAAGTAAAGTTAGTTGAAATGTCTGGGCTAAGCTCAGTAATAAAGAGTTAAAAATTATATAATTAAGTTATTAAAGTGAATAAATTGTTTAATCAAAAAATAATTAAATACTTATTTATGTAATAATTTTTAATACCTGACTCAATATTAAATTTTGATATTTTATACTTGAAAAGAGTTGTAATTTAATTGGTTTATATAAAGAATTAATATACTCTCATATCTTATTTATGCTGCAAGGCATTATGGAAAAGATAATAAAATACATGGATATTATTAGAATTATACAACTAGTACGGCAAGAAGGCACTAGAAACTCCATTCAGCAAGACCTGGAGAGAAGCAACACGCGGGCAGGAGCTAGGATGCGAACTACAGGACCTAGAATGGGCAGACTCTCGCACGCGGTAATGCGTTGCACAGCAGGATCGTGGCACACTGCAAGGGCTGGAGACTCGAGAACAGAGAGGGATCATGGCCTCCATTCACAAGAGAGCAGTGCACTGCAGAGGCGAGACCCACTCACGCGAAACGCTGGGCTAGAAGTGAACTGGTGCGCTGGGCTTCAGCCACTGCAGGGATGCAAACTCACGTACGCGGAAACGCAAAGGGATAGAGATGAAACGCAGGGCAGGGCGACTCAAAACGCAGGGGAACGCACAGTATAAAAAGAAAATTTTTTTTTCTTGCGGAGGCCTCTTCTTCTTCTTCGGCTTCTTCGGTTTTATTTTTCGCTTTTACTTGGAGGAATTTTTGGGGCTGCAGCATTTTATTATTTCGGCAAATTTTCGTTTAGAGCAGTAGATAGAGATGTTAGAATTTAATCTTTTTGGATATTTTGCTAATTTAGAGATGATAGGCTAGATTTTTAGCTTGTGATTCAAGGAGTAACCTATGACTGTTTGGGGTTGGATTTTCTTTGATATTTTGTGATTTTGATAATTAACTTGTTGGATTACTTTTCAATTTGCATTTAGAAAGGATTGAAGTTCTTTGTTCTTGGTTTAGCTCAATTGTAGACTTAAAGGTACAATTGATACTTGACCAAGTAACAAGACTTTAATGGTTTTCTTTCACTGTTTTTCAGTTGTGAGATAATCTATCAAGTAGTTTTATTATACTAAAAAGGTTGTGGTTCATTGCTATATCATCCGACCATGATTTCTAAGAATGAGAGAATGGTTGAGAGAAGATAAAAAGAGAAGTAAATCCATCACCAAATCAGTGGGTGAAAATTGAATTCCAAGTGTTTGTTTTATTGCTTCTTACAAGTTTAAGTCAACTTCTATACATTTCATTTAAACCTCTTGATTCTTAGTAATTTTAAAAAAATAGATTTACATTTATTTTCAGCTTTACTCGTGCTCGAACTTCCAGAATAGCCAACAATTTCACTCTTGATTCAATCCACACTCCCTTAGTAAATAACTCTAATTTAGTGTCGATATAGTTAGTGATTACCCTTTGGAATTTATTTCTCATTTCTTTTTTTTTTTTTTTCATTGCTAGATCATTTAGTTTAATGTTTTCTTATCCTTTCAAAATTTATTGTCACCACAAATGGTAATATGTTGTCTTGCGAATATGAATTGTCTGCTTAATTCCTATTGTCCTTGGGAGGTGCAAGTCTGAAGAAAAATAACTTCAGTCTTCAATACGCATGAGTAGCGGTGCCTGCTAGATTTATAAAAATAAGTTTACAAGCTGATGTATCCTTTGATAAATTAGATATACTTTATATTAAAAAGAATTTTATAATCTAATGTATTATATCAAGCTATCTATATATATATATATACACACATCAGTTTGTAAATTTATTCTTGTAAAATGTTTTGTAGACCAATTAGCATTTCTCCATGACAGTACTATATATAGTCCATGATGATCTATCATGTACAATTCTGCCTAATTAACAGAGCTGGATATTAGAAACTGATTGTTTGATACTTTTGCATGCTTTGAATGATATGTCTGAGTTTCTAACAGATTTTGACTTTATTCTACAAGATATTCGTAGGCTCATGAGGGGTTTTCAAGAGGTAAAAGTTGTTCATATTAATCGGTTAGGCAATATGGCTACTCACCAATTGGCAAGACATGCTTGGGAAGTTGATGATATTGTGATGTGGTGGGACTATTGTCCTCCTTTTGTAAGTCAAGCTATTTGGCTTGATAAGGATTCTATTTGTAAGGATTCAATTTGATTTTAATGAATATTTTGAGTTTATAAAAAAAACAGAGCTGGAACCATTTTCGTCAAATTATCATTTCAAAGTGGTCAGTGTACGTTAATTTAGCTAGTGTTGTGTGGTTAATTAATCTCATGTTATTGTTTGAGCTAATTAATTTTGAAGAGTAAAATTTGCGAGTGCTAGCTATTATTTGGAGCCCGATCATAGCAAGCATGAAGCTGCCAAGTGCCATTGTAAGACCCGGCCCATGGTCAGGCTCAGGCCCGTGAAACACCTCCAGTTTTGACGTCGCGTAGATTCACGTCCACCTTCCATTTTCATGCATGTCGTTCAGCCCTCTTCTCTCTAGGTTTTTACCCTTTACTTCTTATAGCTTACTTATATATGTTATGCTTTCTTGACCTAGTTTCAGTGCCACTATTATATCTTTTTGCTCGCAGCCGCTCAACTATCTGTGTCTCCACCTCTCACTGTGAACCTCAGCCAGACCGCATCGCGCGCACCAGCCATCACTCCCCCGTAAACACCAAACCAGTGAACTGCCACCTCCTAGCCGAACCACGTTCTACAGCCACACCAAACGAAACCCACGCCGGTACCTAGGTCATTCGGAGTCCATCACCCCAACCACACGCCACCTCAGTCTCACAGTGCTGCCACCCAACGCACGTAGCCTCGGTTGCAAGCCCCGAAATACTCTGTTTTTGTTGTCAAAAACAGAGCATCGTCCAAGCCGCTGCAGTCACCCTCCATCGAGAGCTCTACTGCACTGCACCCCCACAGAAACTGCCGGCGAGGACTTCCCATCATCCCTGACCGCCGCACGCCGCCTCAAGCCCCCGGTAAGCTCACGCCATTTTCTAGTTGGTGGTTCGTTTCTCTCGGTCTCTCCCCCGTTGTCTCACTGTATGTCTCTCTCACTCTCACCGCCTAGCGTAGGTGGACTTGCAGCCATACACCCTCCGTTGCACTCCAATCAAGCCACCGTAGTCAACAGCCAGCTCCGTACCGTCGTGCCCCCACCTCCCCGTAAGTGCTGCCGCTGCACTACTGTTACGTTTTTATTTTTTGTTTTCTAGTAGTTCATTTTATGGTATATATATATATATATGTGTGTGTGTGTGTAATTACGTTAACCATATAGTAGGAAGTGATATTACTTTTTACCCCTATAATATTACTCCAGAGTTATTGTTTCGGGTGTTCAAGTCAATGAGTTTATATTATGTACTTTGGGTTTGAAATCAATGAGTATATTACGTGGGTTGCAGAGTATTTTTTTTTTATTTGGACGGCGACGTGTGATTTTATATTGTTAAGTTGGTTTTTGTAAGAGACTGATATTTTAATGGAATATTTTCTTCATATAAATATTGATGAATTTTTGAAGTGATCGGCAATGCAAAATCTTAATTTTTAAATCCTTTTAAAAGAATATATTTTTTTTAAAACAAAAGTATGATTTTCTATTTTTGATGATCTCGATATAGTTATGTTATTTTAGTTTTATAAATTATAGTAAGATCTCAATTGTAAATAAGTTGAAATTTAATGTTTTTAGTCGGAGTTTTTATATTGGATAGTGATGAGTTTCGAACGTGATGTTGGTATTTTAGGAATAATAAGAATTTTGGGTCTGAGGAATTAAAAATAGATTATTTTAGAAGTTTTAGGCTTGAAATCGAAATACGAGATTGATTGGAAATTTATGAAATTTTACGTGATTATCTTGTAGGTGAAGATTAGTATTTATTCGGCACTTTTGAAAAAAATTTTGAAAAGCTAAGACGTCCAGGTAAGCGGGGTTCATATGCTAAATTTGCATGAAAAGAAATGAACTGAGGTTGGGTTGTAAAAATGTGTATGTTATTTTAAAACGAAAAAGTGAAAAACAACCTCAGTGTATGTTTTGCATTCAATCATAAGATACGGATGAAAGAGAAAATAAATATTTTTGACATGAAATGTGTAGACATGAGCAATACTTGACATGCTTCTGAAATATGCAAAAGAGCGAATATGATACCATTGAGATTTTTATACATGTGGTATGAAATGATTTGGATCTGCTTTTGATCAAATGGAAATGATATGAGTATGTTTCGCACATGTTTTGATATGATAAAACTTTGGCATACTTATCTGTTCTGAATCTGATTCTGAATATGGTTCTGATATGATGATACGGGTTCACGTGATATGCTTGGTACCAACATGATATGATATGATATGAGTGCACCCACTTTGAAAACAAAGTGGTCTTTTACGTGTTCTTTTCTGTGTGTACACTCGGGGCTCCGAGATTGAAAAATGGGAAGTTTCACAATATGATACTGCCTGGTTTGGCCACCAGTGATAGCACAACCCTACCACGATGGTTGAACATGGTATATGATATGATATGATATAATAAAATGAATATGTGCAGTTACATTATGCCAAAGTAGTTTTTGAATATGAATTTGGTTTATGAGTATGAAAAGATTTTAAAAGTCGCTCTGATTTTTCCTAATAATACGTTTTGAGATGTGTATAGGAAAATGAAATGATTTATTTCTGCATACTAAACTTTCTAAAATTGGCTTATGTTTACATAATAGTATATGTTCTCTGCTTATTAAGTTGTGGATAACTCACCCCCTTATCTTTGTATATTTTCAAATGACATTGATTACCCAGCGGGGAGTCAGGAATAGGATTGAAACTGGCTAGATATGAATGGAAGGTTGGATACCTAAGAGTACCATTGTCAGTAGATGGATTTAACTTGAGTATTTGAAGTACTTTATGTTGTTTGAACCTATTGAGACCTAAAGATGTATTGTTTAATTTTGTTGAGGTTATTGAGAGATTTTGGACCCTTTTTAGTTTATGTTTTTGTAATAATGACTTATGGAGTTTGTATTATGGTTATTTGGAAAATATGAGTTTGTGTGCTAATCACGAAATCCTTGAAATTTTAAGTACTTAGAGAGACAGATTTGTAAGTGACAGGTAATAATTTTCCGACCCTTCCGGGTACAGAGCTTAACAGCCATGCATTTGTAATTTTCTGCAACGTTAGTGTGACCCCTTAAGATTAATTGTACGGCTTGTTAGGTAGCTGTTAGTTAATCTGCAGATTAGGTAGAGATTAATATTTTATTAATATGTTAAAAGTAAATGAATAGAGCATTATTAAATCTCAGGTTGTACGTGTATATAACTATACATAGACCCCATCATGTTTTTCTCCATTTCATTAATGTGATCTCTCATGTTTTAGAACTAGCTAGCATTCCTGGAGACGAAAAGGTTTTTCTTTTGTGATCAACAAATTCTAGCACCTTTTCTCATTAGTTTCCTGGCAACCATAGGCGGACTTCTGATCAGAACCCCACCATAGTCTCAAGCGCATATATATATATATATATATATATATATATACAAAGAACGCCAAGATATATATCTATGCGTACTGTTGCACCACTGGACAGAAAAGGACATGAGATAATGGGCCTAAATCCCCCATATTTGCTGCAATAACAACCTTGCATTTGACGGGGGCAAATAAAAGAGGCCAATTAATGCCATCTTGAGCATTGGAAGTAACCCTTTCTTCCAAAATCCAAAGTGTCCTAATTAGTTTTTATATCAAGTTACTTTTAGTATTCTATTGATCGATCAGGTCCACATGATGCAAAAAACGATTGACATAATTAATTACAGTAGTTCGATAAATAAAAGATCATTTGCATTTCCCTAGATGTTGACGCATGCGTATATATAGCACGCAGCTAGCTAGCTAGGTCCAGTACTCCATGCATAATTAAGGTCGAGGAGTTTGAGTTTACGATGAACCACAAATGACTATCTAATTAAATAGCAAGCAGAAGGCCAGGAAGAGAACGCTCGTACAGGTCCCGAGGTTGGCTCTGCCAAAGCGTACTGTCATTCATCTCGTGCCCAAACTCCCATGGCCTCATATCCTTAACGGTGAGCCATGTGTTGAAATACTCCCTTAACTGTGTGATTAGACCATCTTTTAGACTCCATACGTGCACCCAATAAGCTTGCGCACCTTCCCAGCCCTCCGCAATCACGCAATCATCACCTATGGCAGAAATGCTTCTTGGCTCGAACGTGAACTCGTTGTAGCCAGACACCCCTGTGAGCACCCTCATCATGTGTTGGCATTTTGGGGGTCCATGGAACCACCATTCAAGGTCACTTGCCAGGAGCCCCGCCACTGTCTCAGTTTGACCTTGTGCCAATGCCTTGTAAAGATCCTCAACGGTTGCCTTGTTGATCTGCATTTCTGGCTCTAAATTGGACTCCAATATTAATGGAGATTCAACGAAATTATTGCAGGCAGCTGCCATGTTTTCTGAAATAATAAACTAGTGCTAGATAATAAAAGTGAGAGACTGTAGTACTGTAGGAAACTAGGAGTAGGAGAGTGTTGCAATTGGCTTACTCTTCTTGTGCATGGTGTATGGCCAGTTGATCCTATTTATAGATCATATCTTATAAGGTGGAGAATGGAGAATATTAAATTGTGGCGGCTCCTAATTATGATTAAAAAGGACGTTAGTGGTGGCGATCGACTGTTTAATTCCAATCACATGGAGATCGCACGGATTGCATTTACTCCAAAGATAGAGATCATGTATTAATATATAATGCTAAAAATAACACTCCCAACAAATACTAAAATAACCACACAAAAAAAAAAAAAAAAAAATACTAAGCTCAATGCTCTTCTGGGGACGGACGATCGATCGACAGGGTTTGGTTTGTTAAGGAAATGGACAGATACAACAAACAAGATCATCTCCTGTCAATATTTTTATATGGAATGACTCATATATATATAAATATATATATATATATATATATATATATATATACACACACACACACACATTCTAAAGGAATTTCATTTTGTTTTAGCCCGGCCACTTTGAGTAGAGTTAAAACTCACTGATCTTATTGCTCAGGTATTATCCTAGAAATATACTTATATTCCTTTGTTCTTTGTGTATCTCGCTCTCGAAATTGACTTATCTGTGCTTAAATATTACGTATTCTGAATCTGCTATCATATTCAGGTACACATGTAATTGTTGTCTTCAATCTTTTGACACTTTCCACGAAGGTAGAATCAGGTTGATCGGTTCGGCTTGATAATGAATAATATTATTGGAGTGTATATATCAGTTAATATTAATTAATATATACCATCTTTACCACAAATTATTTTGACACACTACAAAAAAGTATCTTTCGTCAATGGAAAGAAGACGAGAAATAATAAATACTACAAAAAAATTACTTATTTATAGTCGGTTATGTTCTGTAAAAATGACTATTTTTTATTAAAATAATACGTCTATTTTTATCGTAAATAGTTATTCTCGTAACAAATAACCCTTCATAAATATTCGTTTTTCTTGTAATAAGAGATTTATAATTAACAGTTATTTAGTGGAAAAAGTGAGAAAGAAGTTCGTCATTTTGCAGAAATACACATCATATGGCTGCGGCTCAAAAGAGGCCAGGGTGGCTACGTTGACCGTTTGAAATGTCTGGTCTTTTTGGAAAGTAACAGATGGCCGGATCGGAGGGTGGGCACCACATCACTTTCAACGTGCGTGTATCTTCGATCGGCGCCTTCGGAATCCCCACTGTATTATATATACCTGTTGCCCCCATCGAACTCGATCGACTACTATATGTGAAAGAGACTAAATTTGAATTTTTCTTTTTAAAAAAATCAAAAAATTCTAATGTTAGCCTTTTTTATTTTCTATGACGACAAAAAAATTCTACATTGATCAAAGATTTTGTCATTTAATCAAACAAATGAATAATTGCAATAATAACGTACATTCATGAATTTATATATAATATGGTAGATGGGCATCAATATCTATAATGATTAATGAATCGGCGTATATATATATATATATATATATATATATATATATATATATTATTGTTATAGACCATATAATTAATATGATTAGTCCAATATTTAATTTCTCTAAACAAATACCAAGTTTGGATGCTTGGAAGTAAACCCGTTAGATGAAAGACGTGTGTCGTGCAATATGACACATAAGCTCTTCGATTCATATTTTAGGTTTCGTTTCATAATTAATTGGTTTTTTCAATCAATTTTTGGGCATGCTACACGTACAATCAGGGCACATCGGGTACGGAATCAAGTAAGATTTAATGAATCATGCGATTCATGACGATTTTGAATTGGACATTTCAATGTTAAAAAAAAATACGATTAAAAATCATTTTTGATGCAATTTAAGCATTTTATATCATGTATAAAAGAGTATAAAATATAAGTTCATTAACTAGTTTCAATAAAAATATGATATGAATCTAAATAATTTCAATAAATATGAAATTCATGTATTTAACCTCATTTGTCAATATTTTTTTGCCTTATATAAGAAAAAGATAAAAACCATTAAGTTATAAACACAACGTAATATTTTATGCACAACCATAAATTTAATATAAAATACTCTTTCATTTCCTTAATTTTTTGTTCAATTAAAAAAAATAAATAACTAAATGTCTTTTCTTTGAATTTTTATGTGATTCTTATTGAATACAATATTGATAGAAAAGTTAATATATGTTTAAATCTATCATATTTTTGTACAAGAAATTAAAGAAAAAAAAAAACTCAGTTATTAGCGACAACTTAAAAATAAACACAGTCTTGGATCGGTTCAAATCGGTCTGAATCAATCGATTGAAGTGATTTAGTGAATCATTCAAAATGTTCATGATTAAAAAGGGTCCTGTTTCTTACTGATTCAATTTGAATACGCCTTAATCGAATTTTGTTTTCAAGCCTTGATATTGAAGGAGCTTCGGTACGCGGTTTCTATATATGCGCATTTAAGAGCTTCTGTACAGTTGGATCCAACCAGGAGTCCCTCGCTCGTGTGTATGGATTTCGGACATTAATACTCGAGACCTGAGTATACATAAAGGCCACACGTACAACAGAATTATTGAGTATACAATGAACTGAAAGCTTATATATATGGATGAGTAGTTGTGGCCATGCGCTTTCATGCATGCATGCTTCTACGGATCATCAGTGCTGGATTTTTTAGTTTTCCTGTCTGGTAGAATGTGTGGAAGATCTCATAAATTATAAGATGTGCTCAGCTTGATTTTCATCCACTAAATCCATTCTATATCATTGAGAGGAATTCTCGGTAGGAGGTGGATCATTTTCAAGCTTAGATTCGCGTGGAAACTTTTTTGACTTCAAGATTCGATCATGAGCATATTACCTCTCACATGATCAGAGTACGTAGGGCATATATTATATATATGGCTGTCATAATTTATCCAAAACTTCTGAAATGAAAAAGAGATTTTAGACACCTGTTAAAATGGCGCACATTATATATAAAATGTAAGTAGTTGTTCATTTTAGACACACCTGTCAATAGTCTTTCTTTCGGCATTGTAGTTGCATGTTATGGTTATTAAGCTTTGACGCCTGGGCGTTGGTTTTTATACTATTTGTATTCCTTAGGTGTCGGGTTATAACTACGGTTTTCTTCTACTATAAGTGAAGATAATTTAATAAAATTTGAGGTACCATCGTATCTTTTTAAAAAAAAATATATATATATATATATATATCCATTTTGACTCACCTCAATTTTGATTTTTCCTAAAGAAATTAAGGATTGCCTGATCTCCTCCATTATTGAGCCGCACGAATTAAGGCTTTGCTGCCATGACCCCACTGTGCTGCCAAAATTGCATGGTGTTTGTGAGAGCGAGCTTCGAGAATTTTAGACTCTTAGGGCTGGGACCTGGGAACCGAAATTGGGGCCTGAGGGTAAGGTTTTTCAAGGACGGACAGCAAGAGCGAGAAAAATCCAAATTGGACTGAATGAATGTGTTTGGACGTTCAGTCTCTTTCTATAGGAAGGATGATCTTATCAATGAGATGGATGGGGTCAGGGAGTGACCCAATCAGTGTGTTAGGTGTTGAATGCATATATGCCAATCTATCTACTCGTACAAAGCCACAAAGGGTTGGGGCCATGGCCATTAGAGATTCTAGCTAGCTGGGACGATCCAAATTAAATACATTTGCGAGGATTCAAAGCCTTTGGTGGTTAGTCAAAGAGGACGAGCTCGTCACGTGCCTGTGTATACTCTTGCTAGCTAGCTACTGTTGTACCGCAAATGGCCGCAAAGACATTGACCATAGTTAAGCTCGCTAGCTCATCGATATTCCCATAGTATTCATCATACGAATAATATTAAACTGCACGCACGCTGGTTGGTGATGATAATGGCATGCATGGGACCGAATGATGAATGCCAAGTTGAATCATTTGCAAGTTTAATCATTAGGTCGCAATAAGGAAATTTGAATATATAGCCAGATATTTCTATCAGATATATTACAATTTTGAATAATTTTGCACAAGCATTTTATAATATTGAATCTTATCGTTTCTTGTGTTTGGATTAGAGTGTCAAATATTTGTATTTTGAAACTATATACCTTGTTAGTGCCTACAAATCGCACAACAGGTCGGAAGAGGAGAAAGAGTCATTTCCAGTCCGTTATGACAATTCGAGTATCAATCGATGTAGTGTGAAGCCTCCACAGTGGTCCAGTACGGTTGTACGGTCTATGTGCCTACATCCATGATAGTGAATAGGAAATAAATACAGAAAAAATAGAAAGACAGAGACACAAATTTACGTGATTCAGCATAATTCTTATGTCCACAGGGGTGTAGGGAGGCGATCAGAATCCACTATAATATGATTGTTTTAAAATTTCTCATGGTCTCTCATCCTCGCTATACAATGGAGATTATAGATCTAGTTTTTGAAGGAGACCCTGTTGTTGGTGCTCTAGTTGCGATGTTGAAGAAACGGAAGGAGAAGTTGAAGGCTTAAGGCCCCCTTAAAGTCATCTAGTCCCTTTCTTTTATCCTCTGCCCATCATTCCTTTATGTCACGTCACCTCTCATTTATGTTTTTACCTCTCTTTTTCTCTTAACACCCTAATACCATTTTATTTCCTCAGTCTATTGTCCCCTCCTTCTTTCTCTCTTTCTTCCCTTCAGATAAGGCTCCCCCACCATGGGTAGGGCTTGGAAATCCACTTTGGGCCTATGATATTTTATACCCTCCAATTTTCACGATTCTTATGGGAAATTTGCTCCAAAAGAAGGTCTTGAGAGTCTTTAAAGATAAAATATGCAACTGACATAGTCTAACTGTAGAGAAATAAATCCTGAGAGTGAGTCTCTGGTTATCCGTTTCACTTGCGTTAAGCGATGAAGATTTTCAAGCCTGAGAGACTAGGCGGGAGATGGGTTCTCAACCGCGATAAGTGCGAGCATTGAGCTCGTCTTGGCAAGATAAGCAGGAGGTTTGCTCGACCGCATTAAGTGCAAGCACGAAGCTTGTCTTTTATGCGCGCTAGAGAGATCAGATAGTTAAGTGACTTGCCCTCCTATTCGGGAGCTTGGGAGGCCAAGTAGTCCCTAACATTTCCCTCCAGACGACTCATTATGAAGGTGATGATAAGTCGGGCGGTCAAAAGGCTGGACCCACACTTTGCTGTGAGGCAGATCGGGGCTGCACTTAAGACTAGGCCCACCTATTGACCTCCAAAGGGAAGCTAAAGTGGTCGGGCAGTCCCTAGCTTTTCCCGACTGTTGACTCTCACAAGTAAGGTAACTAGGCTTTTGAGTTCATTTTGTCAAAAAATATTCATTCTTCCGATGTTTTTGTTTTCAATGGTGTTGGTAGATTTTTCCCTTCCGATGTGAATCGTGTTGATGTTTCCATTTTCTGTTAGTGTTAGAGTTTGTTTGTAGTAACTTACGCCAAGCAATTGTGGAGCTCTAAGGCCTTGTTATCTCACAAGCTCATTCCTGAAGGTAACATGCTGGCAGCGACTATGACATGAGTGTAAACACTCAATGTCTACTAGTGGAGATGTTGTCCCGAGAGTAATGCCGGCCAGTTGAAAGTCTGAACCCACGCTCTACCTTGAGAGGGGTCGCGACTTGTCTTCCTTTGGATGTGGTGCGTAACCATGCTAAGATAAGTTGGGTTAGTTAGCATAGACAATTCGATCTTCAAATGTGAAACGATCAAAACTTGAGCGGTCGGGAAGATAGGTAGTCAAGCGGCCTGAGGGCTGGACTCGTGCTTCGGTGTGGGGGAGATTGGGCATCCAGGAGGGCTGGACCGAGGGAGGTTGGGCAGTCTGAGGCTGGACCTGCCTATTGACTCTCCACGGAAAGGTAAATTCTTTGGGCAGCCAAGGGCTAGACCTATGCTCCTCCGTGAGATAGTTAGAGCAACCTGGAGACTAGACTCGCCCCATTGAGTCTCACTGGAGGTAAGATATCGGGTAGCCGAGAGGCTGGACAAGCTTGTTGACCCTCACGGGAACGGTAAGTAGTCGATGTTTGACCATGCTAGAAAAGACAAATCAGTTAGCATAAATAATCCCCAATCACAAATATGAAATTTACATACATGAATAGTCTCGCTAGAGTGTTCCGAAGGTTTCAGGCATGCCAGCGAGTCCTGTGGGCAGCCATGTTTCGACGATGACGAAGGTCCGGGGTGCCTGCTTGCATGTTAATTTATTTCGATGGAGACATATTAAGGTGTCCAAGAGGAGCTGTGTAGCCTGTGTCTCACGCCACAGGAATCAGTTAGGTTGGTAAAAATAAAATGCACACAAATTTTGAGGGAGACATACCAGGGTGATTTAGCTGTTGTAGCCAATTTTTGCTTGACTGAAACTACCCGTTATTAGTTATTGTTTTCTCTTTTTTTTTTTTTAACTGTTGATTGTTGGCTTGCCATGGAGGGTACCCATGACGAGTCAGGCTTCTTCACTGGGGCCCAAGGACTTGGGGTGGCCAAGCAACTCACTACAATCGAGGAACTTCGTGTTCAGGCGAGCACGTGGGTGAGGAGCTGTGTCCCTGCAATGGCTAAGGTCGAGTAGTTGTCTAAGCCGAGTTGGTGTTGCTGGTGGTGCATGGCATTGGCGAAGATGGTGTAGCTGGTGCTGCATGACATTGGCAGCTCGCTTGCACCTGGCCGAGATAGTGGCTGCCCACGTGGTGACGAGATACTCGCTTGCACATGGCTAAGAAGGTGGCTGCCCACATGCATGTGGCCGAGCAATTGCTGAGGAGTCGAGCAATTGAGTCCGTGAGACTAAACGGGATGGTTGTCCACTGCGTGCATGTGGCCAAGCAGTTGCTTAGGCCAGGATGTTGCCCACGACTGAGTGATGTCTCAGTAGTTTGTGGCCACGTGCATGGCTCTTAAACATGTGGCCTTGGGTGCACTTTACGTGCATGGGATGTGTGGTCGTGGGCCACCGCGTCCCCGTCGAAGTGGTCAGCACCACTTCTGAGCTAGCAGAAGGCTTTGGCGGTCCTTGTGGTGATCGTCGGTTGCCATAGTGGGCTCACAGCTGCTCACCGTAAGCTATTGGGTGTATTTCGCATGCACAGAATGTGTGGTCACGCGCCACCACATGCCCACTATTGTGGTCGGGGACCACACAGGAGGAGATAGATGATGCCAGCAGGCCATATGGTGGCCACCGGTGCTCTCATATGCATGGTGAGGTGCACACATAGTGCCCATGTGCACTGTTCATGGCCACCGCAGATGGGTGCTATCACGGAGGAGCCAAAAACTACCAGCGAGTTAACCTGGCTTGCAGCGGGACGCCGCAAGCCTCTGGGTGCATGGCAACATGCAACTGTGGTGCTCTGTGCGCAACATGCACTATGGGACGTGTTAAGTGCACAATGTTATGCCTGACACGTGCAAGTGCACAATGCCAATGACTCGGGAGGTGCATGTGCATGCGCTAAGTGCATTTAAGTGCCTTGTACTCACCCATTCACTCGCCCTTTTTTTTTTTTTTTGTAATAGTGATGTTCATAAAAAGATGTTCATAAAAATAAAATTGAAAGGTCGGGAATACGTATCTGGAAAAATTTCATCTGCTAGTTCAATGATTCTATAGCGTGCCAATGTAGTGTGGAGCCCCTGCAATGCTCCAGTGCGGCTGTACAGTATATATGCGTACATCCATAGCAATGAAAAAGGAAATAAATGCAAGAAAAATAGAAAGGCAGAGACACAGATTTACGTAGTTCGACATAATTCTTATGTCCACAGGGGTGTGGGGAGGGGATCAGAATCCACTGTGATATGATTGTTTTAAAATCTCTCATGGTCTCTCATCCTCACAGTATAATGGGGATAGATCTATTTTCTGAAGGAGACCCTGTCGTTGGTGCTCTGGTCGTGAGGTTGAAAAAGCTGAAGGACAAGTTGAAGTCTCGAAGCCTTTTAAAGTCATCTAGTCCCTTTCTTTTATCGTTTGCTTCTCTTTCCTTTATGTCACATCACATCTTCTTTATGTCCCCTCCCCTATTTTTCTCTATATATCCTAAAACTTTTTTACTTCCTCAGTCTTTTATCCCCTCCTTTCCTCTCTCTTTCTTCCCTTCAGATAAGGCCAAGCCCCCACCTTTGGTTAGGCTTGGAAAGCCACTTTGGGCCAATAATATTTCATCCATTCCATATATAATAACTATTCAACTTATAATTACATATTCGAGTATATGTCAAGGTAAAATAAAAATAAAATTGTACACGAGAGCACAAATTAAAAAGAGAATAATTAATATGTTGCAATGCCCCGTCGTATCATTCTATTAATGGCACAAAAAATTGTGGGTGAAAATAAAGAAAATATGTTAGAAGATATTTTTAACTGTTTAATTTTAAGATCCAAGTTTTTGAATGATAGGTTCAAAATTTATGCTTTTAACTATATTTCTATATTCAACTGATCTGGGACATTTATTTCAGATAAGCGATCAAAAAATATTATATATATACTATAAGAAAATTGCTTATTTGTTGTGAGTTATTTCTATCAAAATGATTATTTTCTACCAAAATGAGTTCATTCAACTCACGAATAGTTTTGAGTTGAAGGGTCTCCTAATGCTCGCTGAGGAGTTTTTTTCTTTCTTTGGCAAGGTGGGTCTTCTGATGTCTGTCAAGAAGGATTTTTGTTTTGTCGCTGGTTATCACAGTCTCATTTTCATGTAGACAAGTCAGAGGAGATCATAGCACAATGGGGCAATCTTCAAACCAACAGAAGATGAAAAACTCCAGATAAAGGCAGTCAACCATGGTGAAGAAATGGTCATGACACTTGGAAAAAATTTTCTGGTTAGTATGTTGATAGCAAAGAAGGTAGTGAACAAATAAGTGGTCAGATCAACAATGTTGAGTATTTGGAAACTAAAAGGATGGGTGCACTTTCAAGAGGTTGGTGCCAATTTATTTTTATTTGAATTCTAGAATGAGAATGATCTTATATGAGTTAAGAGAGGCAGACCATGGTCTTTTGATCGTAACCTACTCTATTTGAATATGTTTGATGGCTTTTTATCCCCCAGAGATTTACCTTTTAGTAGAGAAACGTTATGGGTTCAACTCCATAATTTGCCATTATGTGGGATGACTACGTGAATTGGTGTTTAGGTTGGTAACAAGATAGGCGTAATGGAGGAAGTTGATGTGGATGAAGATGGGGTTGGTTAGGATCATTTTCTTATAATCAAAGTTGATATTGTTATAACTAGACCTTTTATGAGAGGAACTATACTAAATTTTCAACAAATTCAAGGTGTCTGAAGGCTGCTTCTAATATGTCCTTACATTCGGCCAGTCAAAATCAACATGGTGCTTGGCTTTGAGTATCAACCTCTAAGTTCTCTAGTGTTGGTGCTAGAAAGGATAGTAAAGGGAAGAAGGTGCATAGAGACTCAAACTCTGCTGAATCGAATGGAGAATATGATGACATGGCAGGTGATAGTCTTAAAGTTGGTAAGGCTTCTTCCATTATAGATGAAGAGGTTGATTTATCGGAACCTTCCTGGGGAAAAGCTACAAATCAGGATTCCATGTCTTTTCCTTATAAGGAACATTGGTCTAGTCAAACTTTTGCTAAGAAAACCGCTGCCAAAAACATAGCGCAATCTCAGGATGCTAATGAGGTGAATCTGGGCATGAATCCCCATGGTATTATTCAGTCCCAAGGGGAATCTTATCCCTTAACCAATATTCCCCCCAACTGTCATGTGTTGAATTGTGCTAATCTCAAGACCATTAACTACATTGTTGATATGTGTGAAAGGCCTCAGAAAGCACCATCTGTTGAATCACAGGAAGGAGTGTCTAAGGGTTTGCTTACTAAATCTAATAGATGGAAGAGCAAAGCTAGAGCTAAAGGAGATGCTAACCATGGTACTGACAACAATCGAACCCTATCAAGGAAAAGGATGAACTCAGTATCCCTAAGGGATGACTCAATGATGGATTGAGTTGAAAGCCCCAATCATAAGAAAGGAAAGTCTTCTATTTCCTCAGGAAATGATCTTGAAAGTTTAGTGGCGGAGGCTGGTTCCCAACCTCTCCAAGATCAATGAATCTCCTAAGTTGGAATTACCAAAAGCTTGGAAACCCTCAAACAGTTAGAGTCTAAAGTCTTTTGACTAAGTACAAGTCTCCCAATATTGTTTTCCTTATGAAAACGAAGTGCAATAAAAAGAAAATAGAGCGCATAAAGTTGAAACTAAAGCTTGATTACTGCCTTGCAGTAGAGAGTATTAGTTGTAGTGGTGGTTTGGCTCTCATGTGGAAGGAGACATTGACAGTTAAGATCGTTAGCTACTCTAGATGGCATATCAGTGCAAGGATCTCTAAGGTGAATTATGGAAATTCTTGGATGTTCACTAGGTTCTATGGCCATCTAGATACCTCTAAAAGGGCTTGCAGTTGGGAGTTGCTAAAGCCAAAAAGAGATATCCCTTGGTTATGTGTAGGTGATTTTAATGAAATCAATTGTCAAAGTGAGAAATGTGGTGTTGTTTCGAGATCCTACAAACAAATGGAGGTCTTCAAAGATGCCTTAAAGTTCAGTGATCTGAGTGATATCCAAACTAGGGGTATAAGCTTCATTTGGTCTAATAATAGAACAGATGAAAGGTTTACTAAGAAAAGACTTGACAAGGCTGTTGCAAACCCTAAATGGCACCAACTTTTCAGTAGTTCCATCTGTTCAGTGTTACCAACTATCAAATCAGATCACAACCCACTCCATTTAGTGATTTCTAAATGTTCTGGCTCTCATATTAGTAACAGTAACAATAACAGTAATAGTAGTAGAAGAAACCCATTGTTCAGATGGGAAGTTGCTTGGCAGCTCCATGAAGGATGCTCTCATACTATTAAGGAGGCATGGAGAATGGGATCCAATGGAGACTCTTGTTGCTCAAAAATCATTGCAAAGTTGCTCTGATGCAAACAAGCTTTGAAGAAATGGAAGCTCTCTTCTTTTAGGAATAAGCATGGTTCTATCAAAAGAAAAATGAAGGTTCTTGCTGATTTACATGCCTCAGGAATAGGAGAGAACTATAGGCCTATACAATATATCCAAAAGGAAGGGAAGAATTTTCTTGAAGAGGAAGAACTTTCGTTGAAGCAGAGGGCAAAAGCAGAGTTGGTTGCATCAAGGGGACAAGAACACTAAGTACTATTGATTGGAGCCACCTTCACATGTTATTTTTCTTACCTATTCTCTCATACTAATCCATCTGATTTCTCTAGTCGTGTTTCAAGATTGAAAGCTTGTGTGATAGCAGAAATAAATTCTAAGATCCTTTGTGAGTTTACAGTAATGGAAGTCAAAGATGCAGTCTTTCAAATGACCCCTCTTAGCTCTCCTAGCCCTAATGGCTTCCCTGTCTATTTTTATTAAAAAAATTGGTCGATCATTGGAGATGATATTTGTCATTTTGTGCTGAAATTTCTAAAACATGGTGGGTCTCCACAAGATATAAATGACACATTCATCATTCTGATCCCAAAGATTAAGCAGCCTAAGAGGGTTACTAATTACAGATCCCTCAATCTGTGTAATGTGATATACAAGATTGTATATAAGGTCCTTGCTAATAGACTGAAAAAAATCATTCCAGAGATCATCTCTCCAAATCGAAGTGCACTTGTGCCAGGACGTTTGATTACTGATAATCTTTTAGCAGCATATGAAACTCTTCACTCAATAAATTCTAGAATGCATGGCAAGTCAAGTTTCATGGCTCTTAAGCTCGACATAAGTAAAGCCTATGATCGTGTGGACTGGAATTTTCTTGAAGAAGTCATGCATAGGTTGGGGTTTGACAAAAGATGGATTTCACTTATGATGAGTTGCATTAAATCAGTATCTTATTCTATATTGATCAATGGAGAACCACATGCTACATTCACTCCTACTAGAGGTCTTAGACAAAGGGATCTACTCTCTCCATATCTCTTTATTCTGTGTTTAGAAGTTTTGACTTCACTTTTTAATCATGCAAAAGCTATGGCGAGCATCTCAGGTGTGCCTATTGGGAATAATTATTTATTCCTCAATCACTTATTCTTTGATGATGATAGCCTACTATTATGTAGGGCTAATTCTCTTGAACGGAGTCGTTCCCTTTATTTATTGGAGATTTCTGAAAAGGCCTTTAGGCAAATGCTGAACAAAGATAAAAACCTCCACATTTTTTAGTGGAAATACTCCAAAGGTTCAAAACAACATTTTACAGAATGATGGCATGAAGTCCTCTGGTTCTTTTAAGAAGTATTTGGGTCTTCCTACAGCCATTGGTAGAGCTAAAGCTACTGCTTTTCATTCTCTTTTGGACAGAATTTGGAATCAAACTACCAATTGGAAGACTAAAATGTTGTCAAATGCAGGTAAGGATATTCCCTTAAGGGCTATTCTCCAAGCTATTCCCACTTATACTATGAGAATATTCTTGCTCCCGCATATCATAGCACAGAAGTTGAATAGAATGATGAAGTTTTGGTGGGGTTATAATGATGACCATTCTAAGATTCAATGGGTGAGTTGGGACTAGATGGGTCTTTCTAAAGAATTTGATGGTTTAGGCTTTAAGGACTTTAAAAGTTTCAATTTAGCAATGCTCTCAAAACAATGTTGGTGAATCCTAAATCACCTATATTCACTACCTACAAGAATTTTTAAAGAGAAGTACTTTCCTCAGTGTGATTTCGTGAATGCAAGGTTAAGCCCTAGACCTTCATATGTGTGGAGAAGTATCATGGCAGGTAGAAACTTGTTGGAAGATGGTTTATATTGGAGAATTGGAAATGGAAACATTGTGAGGATTTGAAAAGACAAGTGGCTACCAATTCCTTTCAATCATAGCATTCACTCTTCAATCTCAAAACTTGGAAATGATGCTAAGGTGGCACTTCTAATAGATTTTGACTTAAGATAGTGAGAAGAAAAGTTGTTAATTCAGACCTTCACACCTCAGGAAGTTAATCAGATTCTCAAAGTTCCTATCAGTTCAGGAGGAAGAGATGACAAGCTAGTATGGTTCTATTCCAAGCATGACCAATTTATAGTAATAAGTGCTTACCATCTTCATAGAGAGCTTGCTATTCGACTTAGTGCAGGTACTTCTAAAAGGAGAAGCAAAGTCTATATGGAAATTGAATGTTCCCAACTCTGTTAAAATCTTCATATGGAAAGCATGTAAAGATACCATTCCCACTTTTTCGAATTTGTGTAAAAGAAAGGTTATGGAAGATGACAGATGTCCATTTTGTAAAACTTATTAAAAAATAGTGGGGCATGCTCTATGGAATTGTGTGGCTTCACAGGATGTTTGGAGTATAGGATGTATAAGAATCCAAAAGATGTCTTTTCAAAACCATGGATTTGAAGGGATATGGATTGAGTTAGTCCAAAAGCTAGAAAATGAGGAATTAGAAGCAGCTGCTGTGATCACCAGGTTGATATAAATGAGGAGGAATTCTTTTATTCCTGGTAAACAATTTCATCCTCCTAACTACTTGATCCATAAAGCAAATGAGGACATTCTTATGTTTCAAACTGCTCAAGAGAAGAAATCCTCAACAAGAAGTTCTACTACTTAGAATTTTGTTTGGTTGAAACCTCCTACAGAATGTTTTAAAGTAAATTGGGATGCAACTATTGATAAGCTTAGAGACAGGGTTGGTATAGGAGTAATTGTAATGGATTTCAAGGGCCATGTCATAGGGTCTTGTCGTGATTCTAGAGCCTTTTATGTAGATTCTTGTATGGCTGAATCTATTACCGTGCAGCTGGCAACGAAATCCTATATGCAGATGGGGATCAGAAGATTTATTCTTGAAGGAGATTCTCTTCAAGTGGTAAATTATCTAAAAAAGGATTTGCATGACTAGAGTCCAACTGGCTATCTTCTGGAAGACACCAAATTGTTGCTTAATTCTTTTGCTCAATGGACCATTAATCACACATGGAGAAAAGCCAATGCAACAACCCATTTTCTTGCCAAAGATGATCTTAGTCACCGTGAGGCATTAATAGATGCTGAAGTTGTTCCTAATTGTATCCATTCTATTGTTTAATAGGAATTTTTGTAATTTCTGTTTGAGCTAAAAAACATTTTTCTTTTGAAAAAAAACTCATAAATAGTCTTCTTAATTGTAAATAACTCGTCACAAATACTCTTTTTTTTTTAATGATATATATCTAATAAGGTATTTGTAAGACCACTTTCCCTAATAAAGTCTTTTTAAAAAAAAAAAACTTGGGGAAACGATGTGTCACTAAACTCAACTTAAAATTTTTCTTCATAACAAAGCGCCGAATACGAAAGATTCAATAAATAAATAAGTCAATTTTTATTAAATACTTAAAATCTAAAAGAGAGTCTACAGAAGCACTTATTTAAAGTCAATAAAGTCTCATGTGCTTATCAAAACAACTTATTAAACTTTAAATCATAAAACTGAGCATGACATAAACTGTCTAGGCCTTTGCCTAGCCTCCCTAGATCAAGTCTTGTCTAGCAGTGTCATCCTCTTAAAGATCATAACCTGGGGTGGTTAAATATAAAAATATATAAAAATGAGTTGAATATTCAATAAGTAACACCTCATACAGTAAACATAATAAATATAAGATTTCTTGAAAAATATGCTTACTCCTAAATACATACATAACTAAAAAGAATATGAACCTGATCTGTACATGAAATGCATTAACTTGTCTTTCACTTATCATAGGCCGATATCCATTGTTGACCCTCGTAAGTTAGGGTTAGCGAATCTAAGTAGATTTTGATTCCACGTATGGTCACAGTTTCTGGAATCCATACATAAGGAAGATACACTAAGTGCACTACCAGCATGTGCAACCTGGCAATGCAATATGCCCATAACATATGGTACCATCTTCATATCATAACATAGGCCGTTACGTATCTTATGATTCATACTTCTTCATAATCATACTTGCATACATGTCATATCATAGATTTAAAATGAAATCACATTTTTTCACAAAATGTTATAATACATATTTCCTCACATAAAATCATGATTTTTCACAAATCTTTCTATGCATAACTTCTTTCATAAAATCATGAATTTTCATAAATATTTTAATACATAAATCTTCACTTAAATCATAGATTTTCATAATATATTTTATGCGTGTTTTGCAACTAACACGAAACTTATGCATAAAATCATGATATTTACAAATTAATCATGACTTTGATACGTAAAAAGGGGCTTCCAATAGAGGGTGTACATATATAATACTTTTATGAAAACATGTCTTTTACCGTTCATATGTATAAGAGTATGATCATGCTACTTACCTCGCAACGTTAATCCAATATTCTGGCATGAAATCGATCACGTGAACTAAAATGAGAGAGAAAACATGAGGGATGTTGTGAGACGAATGAGGTAGTCGGCTATTGGCATGGTGAACGTGGGACACGCACGATGCTGGACTGAGTATCTTGGTTTGGTCCCTGCACTTACAGGATTTTATGGTTCTTTCCCAAATAACACAAGGAAGAGAGATATTTATAGAGAGATTTGGGAGAGGATGCCGACGAGTTCAAGTTTGAGTTAGACTCGGTCATGATCATTTAAGAAGAGAGTTTGAATCTAAAAATATGATCTAGTAGTTCATTCAATTCATTCAATGTAGAATTAGCAGTGACTAAGACTGGGTAGGGAACTTCAATTAGTGATAATTTTATATTGAAATAAATTTGTAATGGCCGATCATTAAATTCTAAAATGAGTCTAACTCGTTCAACCTCAATAATTTATTGCCTGCCTGTGAGCTTATCCACTATGGCCCATTAAATATAATTTAGCCCCAATAAAAATTATCAATATTCTGACTTTAGACTTATTGGGCTGAATCGTTACAGTATTTAACTACGTATATTAAATACTAATGATGTGGTTCTCTCCCCCTTTATTGGAGTGATCTGCCCCCACCAACGTAATATTGTGGTCAATAGATGATCTCCCAATGGAGATCGGGGATGTTAAACGTCGTGTTCAAATGAATTAAATTTTTCATAGTTAAGTTAGATTTATTTAATAAAATATTGACTTGAATATTGAGTATCTTTAGTATGTGAAATTTTCTCTAACTTTTAAGAAATCTTGAAAATAAATTTGAAATGTGTTTTATATTTGTTTTATTGAGTGGGTGGGTAGGATGAAAGATCATTTGGATAGAATATTAATGTTAGATGTGCTTTTGTACTATGTTTTCTGAAAGTAACTAGAATATTTGAAAATATGTTTGTATCAAATTTGTTGTGATGTACTGTTTTGGTTTTGAGTTTTCTGTCCGAAACATCAATGCAAATGATAAGATTAAAAACAAAAAATAGAGAAATGACTTTTTTACCCATAAAAATTAAGTATATATCATGTTTGTTCTAAAAGAGGCCATATTACCCAATGAGTCAAATGAGAAAAACATATATTATGTTATCCATTCTATTTTATATTTAAATGCTAATAGCATATCAATATGAAGAAAAAAGTACAAGCTGGGGGTGGGAATGAGTCCCGATTACAAATAATAGTCAAGATTACAACATATATATTGCCGAAATGATCATCCCCACCTAGGGTTTTCTAAACTGAGGCCCAAAGAAAAATAAATTGGAAAGAACATGCACACGATCGATTGATAAGTGTGTGTGCGCGCACATGCACACGATCGATTGAAAAGAGAATGCACCCCACAGACTAATGGTGCTGGAAAAGCTAATTCAACAAAACTAGTTCTTCGCTCAAGCAGGTGTCAAGTGCACATCAAACAAACAACCAATCGAACATTGGCTCGAGCGAACACTAGGGTTAGTGATTCACTCGAGCTCAACATTACACACACATCGAGTGAACAATCTGTCTGATGTTTGCTTGAACCCATTCTCGAGTGCACCTCAAGCAAACTCACGGGTTGAGCTTCGTTCGAGCAACAATCAAGCAAACTTTTTGTCTGTGTCTTTTCTGCTCACAAACCATGCACTACATACAACCCAACTATTTGGCAACGATGCCAATAGAATCAATGCTCTAATCTCATCATCAAACTCAATCTCGACTGACGACAATTGATTTGTGATAGTATTGAATTTGTTCAAGTGTTGGGTAATAGAAGTACCTTATGACATCTTCAAATTGAACAGCTTCTTCATCAGATGCACCTTTTTATTCTCAAACAGCTTTTCATACATACCAGGCAAAACTGCCATGAGATCTGTCATGGTTCTCTCCTTGATAACGTTGTGCGCCACTGATTTGGATAGGGTCAACTAAATAACCCCAAGAAGCTGTCGATCCAATAGATTTCATTTAGCATCATCCATGCTCTCCGAGTTCTATCCCAAGAGAGGAAGGTGGAGCTACTTTCCATAGAGATCATCCTTGATTAGCATCCTCCAATTACCAAAATTTATGTCATCGAACTTCTTGATTCCAACATTCACGTCTACTCTGAATATCATTTAGCCCCAAATCCCAAGAACCTTGGAGTTCTGATACCAGATATTGTGGTAAAGCACTACAGCAATCATATCGAGATAGACAATGAAATAAATGTAAAAACACAGGAATTAAGCACATACACACGACACACCGTATTAAACATGATTCGCCAATGTGCCTACATCCATAAAGCTGCAAGAGATTTTATTTCAGAGAAAATTACAATCACACAGTGAGTTACAAGAGCACCACTCTACTCACACAATCTCAACTCTCTATTTCTCTAAAGCTTTTTCTCTCTCACATACTCAAGAGAACAAAAAATTATATATATATATATTATATATATACAGTGCTGGAAAACCTAATACGAAAAAATTGGGGTTTTCGCTGGAGCGGGTGTAGAGCGCATATCGAGCAAACAGACAATCGAATATTGACTCAAGTGGCCTGTCAAGGGCCACTCTAGCAAATACTAGGGTTAGTGCTTCGCTGGAGCCCAACATCACGCACATATCGAGTGAACAATCTATCAAATGTTTGCTCGAGTCTACTATCGAGCGCACCTCGAGCAAACTCACAAGTTGGGTTTCACTCGAACGACAATCTAGCAAACTTTTTGTCTGTACCCTTTCTGCTCACAAATCAGACTCTACATACACGAGACCGTTAAATTAACTTAACAACACAAATAAACAACTGCACCAATGGTACTACAGCCGGAGAGATCTGCAGGCTCTTAGGAAGGGGAAGCCAATAATTTTTTACAATTTACGTCATCATGATAATAATTATTATTGAACCGATCCGATTACGTTCAACCTCTAAATCTTTCTCGATTGAAACAGAGGTATAAAATGAAAATATGATCTAGCAGTGGTAGGTTGAAATTTAGTATTAATCTAGTGACTACGTACCCAACGAACTTTGCTGGACAGTATCCACGATCGATGATCTTGATACGAGTATCTTCTACATTAGTTTCAAAAGACCCATGCCTAGTTGTTCCAACTAAGTTGCAACAGGCCAGCTCATAATATTTTGCAATAGATAACAGCTTTATTGGTACGTTTTCTGTGCAGGGTTTTCCGTGTACAAGATTCATCAGTATCATTAATATTACATCCAATCATATTATATATATATATATATATATATATATATATCTTCTAGTCAACTTGAAATTATTTATGTACAATCAAGATTTAAATACCCTTAGGTTCGAAACACCCAAAGACATGCATTAATTAATTTGTTTAGGACTACAACATATCTTTAGAGAAATATTGTCGATGAGCCCCTATTCACTAGGTGTGGAAAAAAAGAGGCATGAGATCTTTGGTAATCTGGCATATTGCAATACTATAAAAGATACTTGCATGTCTTGCACGTGGCTACTTGCCCTAATTTCGTGCAACTCGATGCTTGGCCACATGACTGTTCCGACGTGGTGAAGGATTACTATTGGGTATGCCGGTTTGGATCTTTGGTGTCTTCCACTTAATTGGTATGTATGGGAGCCAACTGTACGTTACCATTGGTTCAGTACTTTAATTTATTAATTGGATATATTCAAATTTAATCAACCATGCAGTTGGGCATTGGAAGAAGACAGACAAGAACAACTCATGCATCATGCTACGATAATATTTCAACATTGACAGCTTCCAAATCCAAAAGGGGTACTCGATGTTGTTGAATTCCATACTTTGATATATCGAGCTGTCCATAAGACCTTTCAATATATATATATATATATATATATATGTAATTATATTAAGTCTGTACAGTAGTACCGCACGACAGTAGAGAGACAGATCGAGGGAGTGAGCTAGAGATCTTTTGCTTTTTCTTTTTCTTTTTTTTTTTCTTGTAGATTTCAGCCTTAGAAGATACAAGAACTCTTATATATGAATTCTGATCTATAAACTCTGAGTCACGTGAATTCGGCCAGGCCGCAGGAAGCTAGAGATCATCATCTTCGGAAGGTTGGCCTTTATATATAATAAGTTAGAATATATTATATAGTACTTGATCTGCTATTTTGAATACTACAATAATAATAGCCAATTATGAATTGTAAACATTAAACAAGGACTACTTGTATCTCTCTCGCTAGCTCCAGTTAATTGGGAGAGATTGTTTTATTGTAACAGAAGAAATGCACTCAAATTTATTAATCCTAGTGGGAATAAATATACCGATCAAATGTGTAATTAATTAAAATTTTGCATGGCAGAGTAAAAAATTACAGCAGGGAATAGTAACAGTGTAACACCGAAAATTTCTTCATCTTTAGAGACGGTTTGAATACAGAAATAAGATAAAATTATTTTATCTCATCTTATTTAATTTTAATTAATAATTTTATTATTATTTATAAATAATCTCAAACATATTTTATTTCATTTTACGGTTCAAACGGGCTGTTATTGGAGTACCAACAGTATTACTACCTTACCGCCCTTTTCAAAAGGAGATGGGGACACTAGTTGATTTCATTTGATTTAGCTCTGGAAAGTTTTGAACAAGTCGGCGAGTTTTTTCAAACAAGATCTCGGTAGATGGATCTGAACCAACCAACTTGTCGGGCAAAATGATATTGGTCGAAGAGACGTTAAAGGTTTTCTCAAACTAGGTCTTGGACTTGGAACTATGTACGTCCTATCTATGTCTTTTCAAACCAGAAGATAGCTCGCAGAGGTCTTTGTTCATGTATGCGTTTCCTGACTATCTCAACCAACTTTTTAACCCTGGCTTTAATTGAGTTGCTGAGTACTGTCGATTGGATACGTTTGGATGATAAAATTTATTTTAATTTATCTGAATTTATTATTATAATTTTTTAAAATTATAAAATAATATTATTATTAAAAAATAATATTTTATCATTTTAATTTAATTCAATTCAGTTCAATATTTAAATATAATCATGAATCTCGTTTAGATTTAAAAATGAGTTAAGATGAGTTGTGAATAATAGCGAGATAAGTTATAAATAATAATAAAATTTTTAAATTAAAATTAATGAATAATAATAAATAATAATGAAATGAATTGAGATGAATTATAAATTTAAACTGAAAATTTAGATGCATGGTTCAACGAGGTCAACAATAACTAAAGCCCATTATTTAGAGGTCAAGACATTGTGGGACCATGACAGCTTTCATTTATACACCCTTTCGTAACCAAAGTATTCTCCTTCTTCCTCGGAATAATTCATATTCAAATAGGAAAAATGGTGCTGCTAGTTGTCGCGTCTAAAGCCTAAAGCTTACTGTTTAAGCAATTAATTTAAAGGACGACTATTATGCCGTCTCATATTGACAGTTAAACATACTATTTAGTGTAAAGTTTTTTTTTTATTTTTTTAATATATTTAAATGTTTTTAAAAAATAAAAAAAATACTAATACAGTTAAAATCACTTTTTTAATTATTAAGTAAAAAAAAATTTAACTAAGATCAAATGAAGTGAGCAAAATAAAGAGGCAAACTAGCTTTTTCCATTAATTAAAGACCATCCACTTGAGAAGGTTGGTTACGAATCAATACTTAATAATATTAAAAAATGGTCAAGGTCTTTCAGATCAATTATTAATTTCTCAAGAACAATATTGAATCGAAACTCTTTATCCCATGTATCAAAAAATAAATAAATAAATAAATAATATTCTCACATTTTTATATAAAATATAATAAATAATATAAGAAATGTTTTATCTTATTCTATTTCATCATTATAATTTTTTTAAAATTTTTTAAATAAAACTTAATAAATAATTCAACTTTATCATATCTCAAAACAATAATAATTATATAAAAAAAATAATATTTTATTAAACTTTTATTTCAACTCATCTCATTTTAACTCACTATCTAAACGGTACCTAAATGAGCAATGTTAGATATCTAAAAATTTTAGAGACTGCAAGTCACACGAACTTTCTTTAAAAAAAATAATTTTTTTTATGTGAATCTCAAATTTATCTAATTTTTCTAAAATGAATGCGCAATATTTACAAACTTAAAAAATTACAAATGTCATTTCCCATATTAAATACCAATAACAACGCATTAACTATATTTATTTCGGATTATTGTTCAAATGGTCGGCAATTAATCCCGTCCGAGTCGGATATATATTATATAGGACAATGAAACTTAATTTGAGAATTTAATATCTTTTTTGTTGGTAGGACTTTGTTGGTAAGCCAAAATTGAACTTGGAAATTTGATTTGGACCTCAGCCAACCAGAAAAGGAGAAAGGCTCCCCGGAAACCATAGCTTCACGGATTTAATTTCAACCGTACAAAATAGATAAGCAGCCTTTTTGTCCTTAAGCTGACAATAAAATATCTTTATGAATAGTATGAACAGTACTGATTGCTAATTAAAAGGTTTTAAACTCGTAGAACTTCCACCTATACGTACGCGGCAGATATATAACACAAGAATATTTCGTATGTAATGAAGATTTTTTACACTAGAAATTAAAGCAAGAAAGAAAGAGATCAACTTAATTATAACATTAATCTAGAAACAGTACGCCATTTTGGTGTCTTGATTCTCAATATAAAGCTGGTAGAAATTAATTTACATCCGGCCTCCTAGAAAAATGGATCCAACTTCTGCTTTTTCTTGACAAAATTAAGATTGGTTACAGGTTCACACAATTTCTGGAGGTGGTAATGCCACCATCTACAACAAGGTTATGGCCACTAACATATTTGGATTCATCGCTAGCAAGGTAAAGAGCAGCCTCAGCTATGTCTTTAGCCCTTAGGGTTGGACCTTTCAAGTTGGCAAGTCCTCTTACAAAATCCTCCATTTTTTCAACTTCTTCCTCGCGAGGCTTCCCAAAATCCATAAAATCCTCTTCCTCATCACTACTAGTACTTTTCCATGCATTGATTAGCATGGGTGTGGCCACCCCAAATGGAGAGATACAGTTAATCCTAATCCCGTAGCGCCCCATTTCACACGCTGTGTTCTTCGTAAGCCCAACAATGGCGTGCTTTGAAGCCGTGTAAGCATGCGGTCCCAGCCCTCCCATAACTCCGGCGACACTGGCCGTCGAAATGATGCACCCAACTCGTCTGGGAATCATCACGCGAGCCGCATGCTTGATTCCTAGCGCTACCCCTCTCACATTGACACGCATGACACGATCAAATTCATCGATGTCAAAGTCTACGATGCTCTTATGGGCCTTGGATTGGTTTCCAAGAACGCCGGCATTGTTGAAAAGGATGTCAAGCTGTCCGCAGCGGGAAATGGTCGACTCAATCAAGTTCTGAATGTCTTCTTCCAAGCTAACATCACAGTGAAAATAGGTTACTGAAGGAGCTAAGGAATCGGCGAGCGCATTTCCAAGGGTATCCTCGACGTCGGCGACGACCACCTTGGCACCATGTCTGGCAAAAAGCCTCACCGTTGCTTCCCCAATGCCTCTAGCACCACCAGTGACAATGGCAATCTTTCCCTCCAACCTATACCAACATAACAAAAGAAATACTTTATTAGTTGGTTTCGTATTCGTTGTTTTCACCAACAATTCAGCTTTGTGAGATATATATCACGTATATATAGAATCGAGTTGTGAGAGAGGAAGTACCTTTTATGAGAGAGAGGAGGAGGAGTGTTTTCCCTTCCTAAAGCATGAATCCCCTGAAGGGGTTTGTCAGGCATCACTTGGGCAGTCATACTCAATCACAATAAGAAATTTGAGAGAGAGAGAGAGAGAGAGAGGGTAACGAAGAGTGTGGCTGGTGTGGCGTTGAATGAGATTGGAAGGGCTTTTATAGGCAGTAGTTGGTTTGCTAGTAGCCTGATAAACGAATTAGGTGAGTGGGGTTCCTCGAGTTGACTGTGTTTCGAGGTACCTTCCTCGAAGAGTCCCTCAGTCCTAGCTATTCATGCCTTGTCAGCTTGTATTTGTATAAGTTCACCATTCAGCGGAAATGAAATCTTTTATAAAACTTTTTTGTTTGTATCGTGAAGAAAATTCAAAACCCAGTTAATTCCTACCAATCCCGTATTTCTTATAATTTCATATATATTGCTTAAGATTCCGTCCACAAAATGTTAAGTGAATCTGGATTTCTCCTTAGGACATACTTTTTTATGGAATTCTCTGGTTTGGAGATAATTATATCAAATCAAGAATTTAATTTAATATTATCTTAATTTAATTTTCATAATCATGATTAAGATATTTATTTAATCTTATCTCAATGTAATTTTCTTATAAATAGAATATTATATACCTTTTATTCAATAACAATCGAGAATAAAACAAATATAAATGTCTTTTCTCTCTCTTTCCCTCTTCTATATCTCAATTTTTATTATATTTTTTATTTTCTATCCTCTACATATATAGACATGATTACATAAACAAACGAGTTTTTTTCTGTATAATTGTGGGATTAATAATTCAGTACACAAATTGAGCCGAAAGGAGAGATAAAAAATGGGTGGCTTAATCGCATATCGGGGTTGTATGTATGTGTTTCTATATATATATATATATATATATATATATATATATATATATATAATTGCCATCATCTTGCCTTAGAGTAAACATTCAATGTGACATGCATTAATTCAAGCTAGGCTGCATTCCACCATAGATTATAAAACAAAACGACACCTTCATTATTTCGAGCAATGATTCTTCAGTGCTGCCATCGTAGAGAGCGAGAGAGAGAGAGACAGTTATTATATAAGATTATTTTCGATTTTAATTAAAATAAAATTAACTGTATGGCGTGAAGCACGTGACGAGCTTATTCAGAGAGCCGTTTTAAGTTTTTAACGCATTTCATCTCGTATATATCATTTAGACTGAGTTTAGATGTTGAAATTGAGTTAAGTTGAAAGATAAAAATTGAATAAAATATTATTAAAATATTATTTTTTAATATTATTATTATTTTAAAATTTGAAAAAGTTAAATTATTTATTATATTTTATGTATGAATTTGAAAAAATTGTAATGATGAGATAAAATGAGTTGAGATAAATTTAAAATCCAAACTCACTTTTATCATTATAATTTTTTCAAACTCTTACATAAAATACAATAAACAATTTAATTTTTTCAAATCTTAAAATAAAAATAATTTTTTAATAATTTTTTATTTTCATCTCAACTCCTTATCCCCACCTCCACTTAAATATTCTAATAATCAGGGCTGTAGGTATATATCTGAAATATCTTTGGCCCCAAAATAAAAAATAAAAAAATAAAAAAAACGCCGTACTTAGCTAGCTAGCTACTAGTTTGACTTGATCCTTAGGCATTTGAATTGAATATACGGCTGTCGAGGTGTTCAAATGAAGAAAAGGCATCCGGTTTATGACCAAATCTGTCAGCTTGTTTCTAGGCTGAAGATCCAAATCTTTTACCTTAATTATTATATATATATAATGAACTCAATTCAAAATTGTTAACTCGATCCATTTTGATACTTCATCATCATATATTAATGTTTAATATCGTCAAGTAGTACGTACGTACATTAATGCTCTTCCGTTTTATTTGTGTCCAGCATGTATATAATATAAATTACAAATTTATAAGTCATCATTGTTAATTATTAGGGTGATCATAAGTAACTTGGTTTGTATGATTGGATTCGTTTGATTATACAGATGAGATGAAAATTAAATAAAATATTATTAAAATATAATTTTTTAATTAAATTGAATTATATTTTATATTTTATTTAAGAGTTTGAAAAGGTTGTAAATGTCAATATATAGTTTGAGTTTAGCTTAATTAATTTGTTGATCTTCTCAAAAATACCGTAGATTTATCTTTGACGAGTACTTTAATTTTGGGCCAGAACTTAAGAAAGTTGTTTTGGCTGAAAACTTGACTATATATTTGCAATATATCACGTAATGTTTGGCACAAATAATACTTTCTTTGCGACCTTGAACTTCACAATTAATTAATTACTTGTGATGCAATAACTTTTACCTTTGTGCAACAAGAGATGATCTAAAATAGTAGCAAAACTTTTTTAGTAACCAAAAACTAGACTACTTGCAGTAGCTAACTCGTCGCAAATACTTCAAATGGGTTGTATTGACTTGATTTGTGCTGTCATCTAATTAAGATTAACCAAAAAATACACTATTTACAACGTTGCTTAAAATGATAAAGTTCTTGCAACTAATTATATTGATATGAATTTTGCTACGTACAACCGGCGTGTGCAACCTTTATGTAACCGGCTAATACAGTTGAGTTTCACTTTCTCCCTTTCTTCCTCCCTCTTTCTCTCCCCTTTCATTTTTCTGTTTGTCGATGAAAAACTTAGGAACTTGATTTAGTGCTTCTCTCTTACAAGATGGACTCCAAGTCTTTGCGCTTCATCAACCACCAGTCGTTCTTCTCTACGGAGTGTTCTAGTGACCTCAACTCTCTCAAACAGTTCTTTCAAACAACTCTTTGACCTCGACCTCAGACAAAACCCATTTTGGAAAGAAGACCATCTGAGAAAGAAAACGTTCAAGCCCATTTGCACTGCAGAGTGTCCAATACAATTATATGCAGAAAATTATTTTCTCCTCTACACTTCTGGCTGTTAAGAAAATTTGAGTATCTCAGAAACTAAAACAGGCACCACCAACGCTATCTTCCCAACATCCTCATCAGCTTGCATTATCTATTTTATCCGAGTGGCAAGAAATCGAGTATTGAGCTTCTTCCTCATGTTGTTAGATCTTAGACATAACGCAAAAACTTTCAAACAAGAATCGAGATTTTTAACACAAAATCGTTGCTACTATCATCAGGATCATCATGATGACAGATAAGATCCACGAAAACACATCTCAAATCTGAAAGTTTGTAGATTTTACCCCAAAAATAGAGTTTTTGTTTCAACGGCATCACTTCATACGAGCTCAAATTTGAGCAAACAACACTTAATTAAATGATGGATTGTGAAGTGGCATTCATGGGAATGGGAATAGAGTTTTTTTTTTTTTTTTAAAAGGAAAAGAAGGAAGAGGTGGAGAGGGTATAATCAAATGAAACGGTGAGTTTCTTATCCACATTGGCGTCAATTCCCAAAGGTTCCCCAAGGCAGTTACACATATCATTTTTCTATTGATCATATTCATTAGAAATTTCAATTATAATTTTCACTAATATATCAGCTTTTTCATCGTTACATGTGTACATCTCTCTCCTCTTTCTGAATTACAATTAATATTGCAATCGAACGATCGTATATAGTTTACTCATGAGTCATGGCTAAGTACTCGATGCATGGCTTGAAAATACTATTTATGATATTTACCACATTTTAGGAGAGAGACAATCTAAGGATAGTAATATGTGCACAGATAACATGAAGATTTGTGCAAATTGTAAAGATCAATGTACGCAATTATAAGTCAAATCATTGCTATCAATGCAAGGCTCCTCGATCGATCGATCACTTTCTTTATTAAGCAAATTAATGATGGATTGTGAAATCAATTAAGGGACCAAAAGAAGAAGCATGAAACTGATCGTGATCTGTAAAATAACTGAAAAAAACCAATACGGGAAAATGTTGTAGGCAACAAATAGAACAAGACAGGATGCCTTGGCCCATTTTGTTGTTCTAGTGACAACCCGTTTTAAAGTACAAATTCTCTTTTTATTTAATATTTACATCTTTGAGACCAAAAGGTGGCCGCAGGGGAGAGGAACATAATTTTATTCTGATTTTCTTCAAGAAAATTAAACCATCGATCGAGCATAAGAATTTCCAATCTCTTTTCGGTGCTGATTTTCCAATCTCATTTGTTGTCGAGGAATCGTTTTGCAGAAACAAAGACCCAGAAACGAGCGGATATGGGAAAACTAGGATGCAAATGTAAAATGGGCCCAACAGCCCGAGTGCCTAAAAACACAAGTACTAAGCTGTACATAGCACAAGCTTGCAAAGCAAGGTGGGGGATTTTTAATTTGGAGCGGCTCGATCCCTAAATTCTCCAAGCTCTCTCTGTCTCCTGCCTCGTGTAAATGTGATCCGGACCTAACCCACATGCTATTGGGCCAAGTCCTTATAAGCATTAGGCTCTTTGAAGACCTTGCCTGCTTTTGAGTTTTTGAGTTTTAATGAGGACACCTCAAAAGTCTTGAACAATTCCTTCGCCATGCAGTGCTTTGGCAAATTGAGTCACACTGGGATGAGCAGCCGGCATGCATGCAAGCACAGGCGCAAAGGCCAAAGGAAGAAAGCGTGGCTTTCAGAAAAGAAAATATTCGAAACAAGTACAAAGAGACGGCCAAAGAAGAGGAATTCGAACCGCAGTGAGCGGAAAGTTGCTTCGTACCTCACTTTTCGTAATCATCGATATATAATTGTGCAGAAGCTCTCTTTCGAATATCCGTCCATCGTACGTACTGTTTCGTTACTCTTTTTGCTGATTAGAATCCCCCACCAATAATGAGCTATTTATTGCTAGACAATAGCACGACCACAACGATACGTTTGGACTTTGAGGTGAATTTAAATGATCAATTATAATATTTTGTGAGTTTTATTGAGATAGATTTAATTTTTTTATATTGAGATGAGTTTAAATTTTTAGGTTAGAATATATAGAGTAGATTGAGATGAGTTTAAATTTTTTTTATAAAAAATTAAAAATATAGTGTGTTCCATCAATGATTGATTTGAGATAAATTGAGATGAGTTAATCGTAATGTTGGCCGCTTTGGCTTATTTTAGTTACCTCATCAAATCTCTAAGGTCTTGGTTGTTTTCAACAATCATCTTAATTCATCTATCTTATTTCATCTAATTATTATAAATTTGTTTTTTAAATAAAATATAATAAACAATTCATTTTTTTCAAATTCTTAAACAAAAATAATATTCTAACAATATTTTATTTAACTTTCAACTTTCATTTCAATTCCTCTCATCTCAACTTACTATTCAAACCAATTTTAATAGTTATAAATACCCAATAAAATATGAGGGGAAAAAATCATTAAATATATTGTATATAACCTCTATTTAAAAATCATTAAAATCATTAAATAGAGGTAGGGTACTCTGACTCCGACATTGTCGGTGCTCAGCCCTACTCATTTATACCCAACTCAATTCATTAACTTGACTCAATTAAAGCTTGTCCATACATCGGTAAATGTGTATGTATGTACGTACATATGTATGTATATATATAAGTTAATAATATAAGCAAAGTGACTTTTATAATTAAATATATAGTGCATAACCTAGTCACTTATACCTACATGCTGAATATACTCCATAGTTATATATTATTTACTTAAGTACATAAGTTATTAAATTATAGTAACTAATAATTTGTATGATAGTTAGTTGGTAAGATATAATAGTTTTAAATATTAGTACGTAAAAACCATATAAGAAATGATGAAATATATTATTATTTATAATTTTTTATAATTTTCTAATTTGATAAAGGTTTATTTGCTAGTTGTAAAAATTTTATTTTTTCATTTTTTCTAATTTTTTAATTACTAAATCTTATCCAAAAAATAAACAACTCAAGTTTAGTCGACTCAGCTTTAGTTTATTTTTGGATTGAGCTTGTCAATCCAAAGACTGGCTTGACTTGATTACAAACCTATTAGTAGAGTTATGTTAAGGATATAGAATTTTGTGTACACTTGAACATACTCATAAACAATGAAATCACCGTTTATATTTTAATTGTATACGAAACTTTATGTTTTATCATTTCCTTAATTAGTATCACAAGACACAAACTTTATATTTTTGTTTGGAAACTTTGGCACAATGGTCTTCCCATTAATGATTGTTAACGTCATGTTTCGCACGCTTTTGGGTCGAGTTCCAACAACTCAATTCTTCAGATTTTCACCTGCACATTTAAGAAAACATAAAGAATGGGGGGCCTTGGTGGTGGCCAGGGAGTCTCCGATGTCAAAGTCAGTATCCTTTCCACTATTCATTTGTTAGAATCCTTTAATGCGGCATAACTTCTGGGCGGCGTCATTAATGCGGTGTGGAGTCCAAGCAGTGATGTCATTAATGCAGCGTGGCTTTCTAACTCACTTTATCATGCGGGCATCGTTTCCCGTTAAACCTTTCCATGCCTGCTGTCAGGACGTCGAAGATTCTCTATATTTCCCACCTGCCTGCCTATGCAGGTTCCATAGGGCATAGTGTCACTAGGAATGTGTCAGGGCGGCGAGTTATATCTGCTCCTACCATCCGCTTTCTCTGTGCAAGGATTACTTCGGGAGTGGGTTTTGCTCGTGGGTCGAGTACTCTACAGAGGCCTACTGACTCCTTTAGAGGAGGGTCGTAGGTCTCGATTGAGCTTCGTCAGGCTCTCTAACTTACTTCAACAGTGACCCCTCGTGAGCTTACTTTAAAGGCCGATAGGGGAAAAAAAACTCCCTTACAGTTACCCCGTCAATTCTTATCAGACTAGTTTGATGGGAATTCCTTTTTGCCTTGATCTTCACACTATATACTTCCCTGCTGTTTATGTTGTTGAGATCCTCTTCCCTAGAAATGGGTGGTTATTACTCTCACGGCTCTTCTACTTGTAAGGTTCCTGCTCAAGATTATGCCCGTATGGCTTTTTCGTTATTTCAATGATGTCTAGCGACAATTCTCCTCCCGATTTTATTGGCACATTTTCTAACGGTTGGATTTTGTATTTGATCACGTCCTTCCAATCATCTCAACATTGATGGTGTCAAGAGCTTCCTTCTCTCCACGTCGCATTGCATAGTACATGTTGTGGGATGCATCTACGTCTTGCCAGCTCTGTTAGGCATGTGCATTCCCACGACTTTGGGATGTTAATTCTCGCTACCATTTATTTAAATTTCCCATCTTGTCTTTGGGGCCTTCTTTTACGTTTGTATCCTTCATATCCTAGCAACTTAGACTCCTCAAACTTGTTTCGAGGTGCCATTTAGTTTTCCACGTCGCATCGTGTCACACATTTCACGGAATTCGAACCCCTTCGTATCCCCCATTCTGTCACGTGGGTACAGAAGGGCAACCGTCACTTCCCCTTTATATAAACATGGCTCTACCCTCTTTTTTCCACCTTTTTCACATCCTCGTCTCTTCCTTTTCTAGCATTTTCATTCCCTTTGCTCGACTCATCTTCCTTTTTGTTGCATTTCTCAACTTCAATCTTATGGCTCCCAAGAAGACTGTTCAACCTAAGATTCCAAGGGACTTAGACCAACCCGAGGTTCGCACTGTGGAGCAATTTTACTTTGGACATAATTGGCGTTCAAACGTCACCCCCCGAGTTCTTATCGTCACTAGCTTCCACCTTTCATGTCCTAGATAAGGTGGTTTTTGTGGTCTCTGGGCCTCATAAGGGGGCTGTTGAAGATGAGGGTTATGCTTCGAAGGCTACCCACTTCCCCAACATGTAAAGTTATCCTTCCCTCACCCTGTTCGTGACCTTCTAGATCGTCTCACATTTGCCCCCTCTCAACTCTACCCAAATGCCTAGAGGATCTTAATGTGTTGTTGCATCCTCTGGCGGCGAGCTTTGTCAAAGTCAGATCCGAAGCACGCTGACCTTATTGGTCACGAGTTTCTCTTGACTCATAACCTTATAAAGCATGAAGAGAATATTTACAGTTTTAAAGCGATGCACACCCTTGTTTCTTTGGAACCTCACTATCGCAAAGTTAAGGATTGGACCCCCAAGTTTTTCTTCATGTCTAGCCGTGGGTAGAAATTTCTAGTCGGGTAAGTGAATCGCTACGAGTTCCCCCTTTGGGCCATATGGGGGTGTCCCTGACGACAAAGCGGTATGACCAAAGGCTTCTCCTGAGGAGCTACGTCGTATTACTCTAGTTAGAAAATGGGTACAGAAACACTTGGTCGATGCCCTCTCAAAGGCTCTACTTGGGGAGGAAAACATAAGTGTCTTCTTGCCTCCAGTTGGCAACACCGTTTTCGATGACCGCACCATTCCCATGTAGCTCAAAGCCACTCCGGCTTGGAAGAGTTCTGCAAGGCCTCTTCCTGTAAGCAATGGGAGAAAGTTCACACGGAGGTTACTAGGGCCGACATCAGCCTAGTTTCCCCTCCTCGATTTCCTTTAAGGCAGTCCTCAGAGCTAATTGAAGTACGTCGTCCTCCGCCATTTGTGCCTCCCCCACAGCCAACCCCATATATTCATCAATCGAATCCACCAAAGAGCCAAGGAGGAAAAAGCCTGCCGTCCTGGAGGCACCGGCTGCCCCCCTTCCACAGCCGTCCTAAATGTGCCAGTCGCACCGATGTGCCCACGTAGGTTTTCCCTTGGGGTAAATATGCTATCAACGCATATCTATGGGGCACTTTTGGAACCAGCTCCTCTTCAGTGAAAACTGGTGAAGCCTTCTCCTGAGGTGAACGTGGAGAGGGTCCCTTTTTCTCTATCTATAGCACAGTCTGCCATCGAGGGTCAAATCTTCGAGGGTCCTGCTGAGGATTGTACAGGGGGTTCCGCTCCTGCCAACCCTACCATTGAGATTCCAGTGGGCCCGACCGAGGAGCCTATCAGGAGAACCTCTCGAAAAGAAGGGGTGGATCCAAAGTTGGTCATGGTTCTTAACCTTGTTATGGAGAAGACGATCGCTGCTCTCTCTCCCGTGCTTGTCATAGGGTCGCCAGTTGTGGAAATTGAGGTGGTTGTCAAGGCGAGGAGCGCTGGAGATAGTCCACGGAGCTCCAGTGAGAGAGGGGGCCTCAAAGTCTTGGCGAAGAACTTCCTTCTGCAGCTGAGGGCAACCTTCTCTCCCAACCCTCCATCATCCCTGCCAAAAGGGTCATGGGTGTTGTTGGAGATGTGGGGGCAACTACTCGGCCATCCCTCAAAGAGAGCCCCGTGGAGGTCAATCCTCTCTCAGCCATATCACAAGGGGGAGCTCGAGTAGAGTCTCTCGAAAGGGTGACTGAATCCTTGACGAGCTTCTTCTTTGAGGTCTCTCGCATTGGTTTGTTCTTTTTTATTGTTTTATTACTTAGGATTCCTATGCTGACTATTCCCACTTTTGTTTTTGTTGCCAACAGGGTGCATCTTGGCTGGCCACCTTTGTTGTGGACGGCCAGGAAGCTATTGAAGAAGAGAACCAGGTCCTCAGCTCGCTGTCGCGCCAAGCCCTACAATGTGGTCAGGGGGGAGAGGAAGGAGAAAGAGCAGCTGGAAGTGGAGCTAGTGAAAGCCCAACTTGCTCACAAAAAGAGCTAGGTGCAAGTCAAGTAGCTCCGTCATCGGCGGAAGACATTAAAAGCCAAGCTTGTCAAGGCAGCAGGCCGAGTTGGCTCATAATGAAGTCCTTAATGCGTCGGCGACGAGGAGCTCAACCAAGGGAACAATTGATAAACTGACTGCGAAGGTGGCGGCTCTTGAGGAATCATTGAGCCAGTTGCAATGGGAGAATGCTGACTTGAGGGTTAGTCAAGATTCTGAGGCCCAACGGCTTGAGTAGTTGGACAAAGACTGCTAGTCCCGTTCTGCAGCTTTGGAAGGATGGGAAGACTCATTTGTAGTCGCCCAAGCTGCGCCAGCTAAGAGAAGAGGAGGGCCGAATAAAGGGAGCTCAAAAGAGGCTAGACTCCAAAATGGTGGTCATTGAAGATCTGTGAAAAGACATGTCTCAAGTTCAGGAGGTTGTTCCCCGCTTAGCAGGGCAGTTGAGGTCAATTGTGTTCTTCCACGATAGGCTTGGTCGTATGGATACATTGAAAGCCTCAATAGGATGTGGGACCACATCTTGGAGAACCCTCAGGTAGACTCAGGAGCCCTAGAGGCACACTTAAGAGCCCTTAACCCCCGTGACCTCCCTCCAGACCCAGACATGCTTGAGCATGGCTACACCTTGGGCAGCGTTGTGGTTCCTAACGCCTTCTCTTCTGATTCTAAAGTTCTTGAACCAAATCCTAATGCACCTGCGCTAGTCCCCAATGCTCCCGAGCAAAATCCTGATGCTCATGTATCTTAGTTTTTGTTCATGTTGCTCTATTTGTAAAGTTAGACACATTATTTCCTTTTCTTGTAAAGAAATCTAACCAAGTATCTTTGGATGTCCTTGCGGCTATTTGCTAGTGCTTTGTATGCATTTAACTTATTAATAAAATTTTCTTTCTTTTTCTTTTGCCATTTGCTCTGTTTTTTCCTTAGTATCAATTTTCCTCTGCTTTTTCTTTTGTTCGCTTGGAGGGCTTGATGCGAGGGATAAGTCAAATCCAGGAGGTCGAAATACTTGGCTCCTCTGCCTCCTTCGCTGGCGTTGTAGACCGAGGCAAATCCATGGGAACACAATGCTTGGCTCTCCCGACCTTTTCGTCAGCCTCGTAGACTGACAAATGTACAAAGACATAGTGATGCCTGGAATCACGGCTACCTAGAAGATTTGGATAGAGTAAGGGATCACGTGCTCCTAAAGCTTGGGGCCTCGATAGGGAGGGAGCTTATGCCAAGCTCACTCTCGGATGACCCTGCCAGTGACAACCCTGCCAACTGAACATTCCCCTTCTTATATCGACTCATTTCTTAGGTCGTGAAGAGAGAGGTCGGGATACCTTAGGCTAAGCTCTCCCTCCTCTAGGGCTCCCGGGGGGCATTAGCCGCCACGTAGTTGAAAGGTAGTGTCGCTCTGGCCTCTCATTTGGTGGAGGAGTTCGACGAGGATCCTGAGGCGTTATTTGTCTGACATTCCGTCTTTGGAGATGGCGTTATGTCGGATAGTCGAAGGACCATACCCGCTCTCCACTAGGGGAGGGATTGGGATGCCTTAGGTCAGGCCCACCCCTTTTGTCCCTCCGAGGAGGTAGTTTGCTAGATGGCTAAGAAGATGGTACCTCTGGACAAAATAAATAAGTTAGTATAATTCATCCTCGATCTATGAGTGCAAAATTTGTAAACCTAGGTTATTTTGTCGTTGACGTGAGGCATTAGTTGCTCGGCGTTCCATTTGGTGGAGAAGTCCAAGGTGTCGCTCGCTTGGTGTTCCATTGTTGGAGATGGCATTGTGTCGGGTAGTAGCCCGCTCTTCGTCGAGGGAGGGGTCGGGATGCCTTAGGTCAAGCCCGCCCCCTTTGGTCTCCCAAGGAGGTAATTTTTTGGACGGTTGAGAAGTTAGTCTGCTCTTCGCTGTGTGGGGGTGAGGTAAGTTGTCGGGCAGTTTGTGAATGGACCCGCTCCCACCCGTTGATATCACAGGGAAGATAAGTGTTGGGTCAGGTCGGCATTGATCCCACTGTCCATCGTGGTGGAGGACTGGATAAATTATTGGTCAGTCGAGGGGCTAGACCCGCTCTCTGTCACAAGAGAGACGAGATGGCCTTAAAGTGTATCTCGCCCTCTACCTACCCATCCTTTAGCCCTCATGGGGAGGCAAGTAGTGGACAGTTTGGGACTGCACCCGTTTCCGCTTGTTGACACTCCAAGAAAGGTAAGTGTTAGATCAGGTTGGTGTTAATCCCATTCTTCGTCATAGCGAAGGTCGGGATAAGTTGTCGGGCAGCCAACGAGCTAGACCCGCTCTCTGTTGCAAGAGGCATGAGATGGCCTTAAGGCACATCTCGGCCTCTACCTCCTGCGGGAAGGTAAGTTACCAGGCAATTTGGGACTGGACCCGCTCTCACCTGTTGAGAGCATGAGGAAGGTAAATGTCAGGCAGCTAAGGGCTAGCCTGCTCTCCCCCGTGAAAAGGATAAAGCAGCCTTTGGGGTGACTCATTCCCTTGGTGCCTCGCGGGGAGGTAAGTGTCGAACGACTAAGTAGTCAATTCGCTCTTCACCGTGATGGGGGTAAGGTAAGTTGTTCGGGGAGCTTGTAGCCAGACCCATTCTTCCCGCGAGGGAGGTTAGGCTGCCTGCCCATCCTTTAGCCCTTATGGAGAGGTAACGAGTTGAGCAGTTTGGGACTAAACCTGCTCCCGCCCATTAACACCATAGGGAATGTAAGTGTTGGATCAAGCTGGTGCTGATCTCACTCTTCGTCGTAGCGAAGGTTGGGATAAGTTATCGGGCAGCCGAGGGGCTAGACCCACTCTCCATCGCAGAAGGGACGAGATGGCCTGAAGGCGCATCTCGCCCTCTACCTCCTGTAGGGAGGTAAGTTACCAGACAGTTTGGGACTAGACCCGCTCCCGCCTATTGACACTCACGAGGACGGTAAATGTCTGGCTGCCCAGGGTTGGCTTGCTCTTCACCGCGAGAAGGATAAAGTAGCCTTAAGCGAACTCATCCCTTCGGTACCTCACGGGGAGGTAAGTGTCGTCGATGAAGATTCTGTTGATGGAAATACGTCGATGGAGATTACGTTGATGGAGTAAGGAGTCAAGATAGGCGAGACACATTTTATCCCTGAAAAAACCATATTCTCATTAATGGAATTTACTCTATCGACATGGAAATATAATTATAAGTCATTAGGCTCTATCACAGTAAAACTCCTGCAGACGCTCAGCACCCTGTGGGCATGGACCATGTGCACCCCATTGCCCCTCAGTTTCAATTCTTGCGCATAACACTCCTGCACTAGGACCTGTTCTCCTCGGATTTCTCCCACCCCTTAAGAGGTTGGTAACTTCATCCTTAAGTGATAAGATGATGTTACCACCCTTAGGTTGTTGAGGGTGGGTCTGCTGATTATGGCGTCGTATGATGAAGGAGCCTTCACGGCCAAGAAGTAGACCATGACAAAGGCCGTCGAGGGAAGCTGCCTGCCAAGACGTACAATGTGATGGTTCCAACCGACTGAACCATGTCTCTGGAAAAACCTTTCAGTGGCATGGGGGCAGGTTGGAGGCGGGAGGCATCTATCCCCATCTGTGTAAAGGCTTCCTAAAACAGGATGTGTGATGAGCTGCCGTTGTCGATAAGGATCCTCCTAGTGGTGAAGTTGGTGACTAGCATAGTCATAACTAGGGCATCACCATGTGGGTAGAGAGCCCCCTCTTCCTTGTCTTCTCCAAAGGAAATGATGGGGGCTAGGTCATTTCTTCTGTACTTGGTGGGGCGGCACTTTGCTGAATACACTTCTTGGTATCTCGCTCGCCTGGCGTGCACCTTTCGCCTAGATGAGGTTGCACCCCTGTCGGTGCGATTTTGCTGGGGTCCCTGTGCAACCACCCTTTTGTCTCGAGCTCCCTTCTGTCATTGGCCTTCTGACTCTCTCTGCACTTCTTTCCCACGATCTCTACCTCTACTCCCACTCTGGCCTCCAGGTGGGAGGGTACCACAGCCTCGACCGCCCAGCCTGTTCCCTTCCTTTTTTCAAGGAAAGGCAATCTTCGGTGTTATAACTAGGAGACTGGTGGTAGGTGCAATAAAGGTGGCTGATGCCCTTGTAATCGTCTTCTTGGGCAAGTTGGTGATCATCTTTCTAAATGGCAAGCGTCGATCGGTCAAATCGAAGCCCTAGGCCCTTTGTAGGGGCTTCTTCTCTCCTATTGTCACACGACCCTTTATCCAGCTTCTCGCAGGCATTGCCCTTGGTTGGCACCTTCCATTTCTTCTCTGTCTGTTCCAGTTCTTTCCTCTTCGGCTCAATCAAGGACTGAAGTGTGTCCTCAGCATTGATATAGTTGTTAGCTTGATCCATGAATTCTTGTAGCATGGTGGGAGTTCTCCTCACCAATTATGCCATGAATTGGGATTGGGGCCACACTCCTCTCAAGAGTGCTGCCAAAGTTATCTTCTCGTCCTGGTCGTCTATAGTCATTCGTTCTTTGTTGAACCTGGATAGGTATGCCTTCAGGCTCTCTTCTTCTCCCTACTTGATGGTGAGGAGGTACGCCATGGGGCATTCCCTTCTCTGGCTCGCCATAAATTGTGCAAGGAACAAGTGGGCCAGCCCCTTAAAGCCTTCTATGGACCCAGGTGCCAAAGACCCAAACTATACTCTCGTCGACCCCCTCAAGGTCAGCAGGAAAGCCTTGCAGACCATTTCTCCCGAAAAATCATACAAAGTCATGTGGGCTCTTAAGGTTTCTAGGTGTTCGAGGGGATTTCTAGTCCCATCGTACATATCCATGAGACGTACTCGGAACTTTGATAGTAGGGACACGGCCATCACCTCCTCGTTGTAGGGTAGGCCTGTACTAGTGAGCAATTGGTCTACTGATGACGATGTGCCCATCTTTCTCGCCATCTCTTTGTACTTCCCTTTGAGGTTACGCAGCTCGTCCTGCATGTTTTTTTTTCTTCCTTTGCGTCACCTCCTTCTCCTACATTCCTAGATCCCACGTGCTAGCTATTGCTGGGTTTTGCTTCATTTTTTGGATCGTTGGTGGCTACTTTGAGCGTCTTGTTCTCATTTTGAAGGGTCTCTACCTCGGTAGTTAGTTTTCCCACCAGTTGTTTCATTGCGTCAAGCCTTGCTTCCATGTTTGTCGACGTCACTTCTTCTTGTCCCCGTGTTTTCTGAGAACGGGTTGTCGCAGGTATAAGAAGGACACGTGAAGTCTATAGAGATCTCACAAACGGCGCCATTGTTAACATTTTGTCTCACACGCCTTTGGGCCGGGTTTCAGCAACTCAGGTTTTCAGGTTTTCACCTGCACACTTAAGTAAACACGAAGAATAGGGGGCCTTGGTAGTGGCCGGGGAGTCTCCGATGCCAAAGTCAGTATCCTTTCTACTAATAATTTGTTAGAATCCTTTAATGCAGCGTGGCTTCTAGGACGGCATCATTAATGCGACATGGAATCCAGACAGTGATGCCATTAATACGGCATGGCTTCCTGACTCACTTTATCCTGTGAGTGTTCTCCGTTAAGCCTCTTCATGCCTGCTATCAAGAGATCGAGAATTCTCCATATTTCCCGCCTACCTGTCTGTGCAGGTTCTAGAGAGTAGAGTACCACCGGGATGGTGTCAGGGCGGCAAGTCTCATCTACCCCTACCGTCTGCTTTCTCTGTGCATGAATTACTTCGGGGGTGGGTTTTGCTCGTGGACTAAATACTCTGTAGAGACTTAGTGACTCCTTTGGAGGAAGGTCGTAAGTCTCAATTGGGCTTGGCCAGACTCTCTGACTTATTTCCCCAGTAACCCCTCGTGGGCTTGCTTTAAGGGTCGATAGGAGGAAAACCCTTACAATGACAATATTCGGAATTGTGGTATCTCTATTGCTTCTAAATGCAACTGTTGTGCCGTTAGTTTTTTCGAAAGCTGTTTCTCATTTATTTTCTGACTACTCTCATAGTGAGATTGTTTGGTGCTACTTTTATAATATTTTTTGCTACATTCCCACTTCTTTTACTAACTGAAAAAGTATAGTCACAGGTGATATATGGGAGATTTGGTTTGCTAGGAATAAAGTATTCGGAAGGAGATGAGTAAAATAATAAAAATAAATAAATAATGAACCATAGGTTCCTTGACTCAGTCAAGAAAGAAATTACCGAATGCGATTTGTTTTTATTCAACAAGTAGATCGATTGGTTATCAACCAAGAAAAAGAATGTCAATTACATGTTTTGGTTTAGAAAGAGTGTGGGTAATCTTTATCATGGCACTCAATGCAGTTGGTGTATGGGGGGCACACACCAACAGAACGAGCTAGCCGGCTCCATAACTACATCAATCACCAACAAAATTACCAAAGATACATTGACTTTGCTTAGCCGTAAGAGAAGGTACATTATAGTGTAAGATGGTGCTTAAATCTCAATGTCCACTATGCAGAGTGATGCGTATAATGTAATGCACTTCTTGCATTAGCTGCTCATACGCTCTCCACATGGTTGTTGTTGTTGGCCTTGATGTTAACTTTGGGAAGTGAAGAACTATTTCGATTGTTGAAATAATTAAGTACCCCCACCAACCAATCAACCAAAGCTTTAAAGCTAAGTAAGTTTACATCATTATATCCAACGCTCTTATAGTCGTAGCTAGGCTTATATGTGTGTGTCATCAACCCCATGGTTACTTCTTTTTAAGATTAAATTTTAAAATAGTATATACAATTTTTTTTTAAAGAATAATACTACTAGGCCATCTGAAGTTTACCACTCAAGCCCACTTGATGTAGCACTATCACGTAGTTTATTATAAAAAGTAAAAGAATGTAAATACAAAAGGAGCAGAGGAAACCTAGAGTTTCAGCTTTTTCTCTTTTTATATTTTTGAACGCTCTTTTGGTTTAAATATATTTGCTTTATTTTTTTTAATAAACCACTTGACATTACATAGTGGTGCCACGTAAAAAAAAATTCATATCAACTATAAGTTTCATATGGTCTAGTAACACTATTCTTGCTCGTTTGGATAATGAGTTGATCTTAACTTATATCATCTCATTTCATATAATCATTATAATTTTTTTAAATTTTCAAACAAAATATAATAAATAATTTAATTTTTTCAAATTCTAAAATAAAAATAATATTAAAAAACTATATTTCAACAATATTTTATTCAAGAAAAATTCTACTCATCATTCTCACACACCATACTTTTTTCTTCTCTTATTAATAAGCAAAAAAATTTAATTACTTTAATAAGAATAAAATTTAAAAAAATTTAAAAATTAAAAATAAGTGTGATATGTGGTGTCACTAGTGTGTGTAAATGATGAGTAGCAAAACTCTTTATTCTATTTTCAATTCTCGTATCAATTCAACTGAACTCAACTGTTTAATTTGAGTTATCTCTATATTTTGATTTTGAAATTTTCAGTTTTCTTATGCTTTAGTTTTAATAATTTACTTCTTTTGTTAGTACACTATTAAAGATTCGTTTAGATTTCATGATACGTAAGTATCAATAAAGCAAAAGAATCACGTGAAATCGCAAATTTAGAAAAAAAAAACTGTAATAATGAATATTAGTACATGTCAATGAAATGTAGAATTTTATATTATAGCATACAGAATTTAAAATCTGTAATCCGTGACATGCATGTGAACAAATCATGTCTTGATTTGAAATTTGGACATGATTTTCATTTTTTTTTTCAGTTTATAATAGTTCCAACAGTTGACTTGCCTAACAGGGTGGTCTCAACAGGAACAAATCCCTCCAATTGAATAGAGACAAGTATTAGTGCACGAACTATTATTTATTTATATTTCATAAAAGTATTATCAGCCTATGTCACGGGATACAATTTTTAAGACAGGTTTCAAACACACACAAAAATATTAATCATATAATAATTAAAAGCACGAGTTTATAAATTTGGACCGTCAGTTCTGTTTAGATATAGAAATAATTTTATTTTATTTTATTTTATTATTATAATTTTTTTTAAATTTTTATAAAAAAATATAATAAATAATTTAATTTTTTTAAATATTAAAATAATAATAATATTTTATTTAAAATTATTACACCCCACTAACTATTCAAATGAAATCTTAGAGACGTTCCATCATTAAAACCTCCTGTGATTGTTTGTCAATGATATTGACAAGCATCCTCGGAAAGCAGCCAACATATTCCTTGGAAAATCAAGGAGCAGTTAAACAAAAGGCATTTACCAGAAAGCAAGACAGGACAACTAAAAGGAAAGAACTTCTCCTCTACTTCACTAACTACCACTCTACCAAACCATGTTTTTCCTCTCATTAAAATCTAAATGTTTTGCAAGAACCGATTAAAGGTAAGAACCTTTGGATGTTCCTACTCTAGTAGCAAGAAAGAACACAAAAAATCAGGTATATCGTAATTGAAATAAGTCAGCTAATTAATGTGATTTCATATGATTCATTAAATTTATTTTTTTATTAAATAATTTATATTCTGACGTATTATATCAAATTATATCAATTTATAAATTTATTTATATAAAATATTTTTTATAATTAAAGCATTTTTCACCAAATATCAAGTTCTTTTTCTTAAAATTGGTCATCTTCGTTCTTGTGTTTAAATTATAAGGTTGATTTTGTAGAAAGAAAGATATCGTCGTAGATTTTATAATTGTTAATACAGTTATTAAAAAATCTCTTTCAGAATCTATTACAATCTCTTTCATTAAAAAATATTTTTTTAATCACGAAATAAAAATAAATAAAAAATATTAGTCTTCTCATTGGAGCTCCCGATGGGAATTTTTTTTTATTTTATAATTAAAAAATTATTTTTTAATAATGTTATGAATTTTTTTTATTTTTTAAAAATATTTAAAAATGTTAAAAAATCTATATAAAACATAAAAAATAAAAAAAAAAAAAAAAAAAAAAACACATAAAAGAGCCTAGCGGGAGATAGTGGATCTACTAGAAATGGTGATGTCTTGGCAGCAATAGATATAGACCGCGTTTAAATAGTAAAATAAGATAACGTGATTTTAAATAATAAAATATTATTGTAATATTAATTTTTAATATTATTATTATTTTAAAATTTAAAAAAATTAAATTATTTATTATATTTTATATAAAAATTTTAAAAATTTATAACAATAAGGTGATAAATACCTCTTCTACCTCCAAAACGTACTCCCGTTACCGAAAATGGAGTCGAACATAAAGATGGGTATGATGACGAGCACTAGAAAAGGACATTTTCCGGATGAACAGTAGTTTCCATTTTAAAAAAACCTGTTAAATTCATTCAGTAATATTAAAGACTCTATATCTCTCTCTCTCTCTCTCTCTACATTCTGATCACCGTATATTCTTCATTCGTTAGTTGTTCATTCACTCATTATTCCCAAAACCAAAAGAAAATCTGCTCCTGTTCTAAGCAGCTCTCGAGCTGGGAAATGCGTTTAACTTAAGAATTAGGGTTTTGAATTTGCGGACTTGGGATAAGAAGAAGACGAGTAATGCCGTTGTTGAAGTACCAGATAAGGGACAAGTATAGCTTGGCGGATCCGGAGCTCTACAAAGCTGCCAATAGAGATGATCCCGAGGCTCTCTTGGAAGGCGTGGCCATGGCTGGACTCGTCGGTGTCTTGCGCCAGCTCGGCGACCTTGCAGAGTCAGTCCCCTATCTCCTTTTTAGTTATTTTGCTTCTTCTTTTTCTGTTGTGTGTAGTTTTCTATTTGGGTGGTTTGGGCAGTGAATTGCGGTGGTGATAAGAAATGCTGAGCCACTGGGGTTTGAACTTGGGGTTTCTCAACGTTTTCCTGTGTTGATGATTCGACTACGGGTCGAATTGCGGCGGGTTTTATATGGAACCTGTCTTTTTATTAGATTATATGACCGGATTGACCCCATGGAAATGGAGTGGGCTTTGAAGATTGCTTTTTGTGCTGAATTTGGGAAGCTTGTTTGGAACTTGACTCTGAGACTTGGTGACCTTTGATTTTTAATTTAATTTACGTTGATATTGGCATCGCTTTGTGATTTTTTTTTTCTTTATTTTTATAGTTTGTTATTCTTTATTAGGATTGAGTTCAAAATTTTGGAGTTAACCAGAATGGCAAATGACCCGGCTGAGGCTGAGATCGATATTCTTAAGATAGCTTTTGAGTTATTAATCAGGCATTTGAGTTAGATGACGAATTGGGAAACTTAATTGCAAGAAAAGCTCAATCGAGACTGAAACCTATGGACCATGAAGATGGACGGATTACTTTTGAATGCTTCTAGATTTTTCTGTTAAAAATATTATTTCTTATTTTATAAAAGAGAAATTGAGCTTATAGTCTGTCGTTTATGGTCTAGTGGTGGTTTTGGGACTTCGGGCATAATTTTTAGGATAGTGTGTCGAAGAATTGATGTCTTGTTTGATCTTCATTCTTTTTGTTTTTTAGTTTTTTTTTTTCCGACTTTTGTTGAAATTTTGTCATTGGCATGAGCTGACTCTGGGTTATTTAGCTTGTTGAGTGAAGAAGTTCTAATATTGGGCTTGAGGTGAGCGCACAATTAGAGCCCTGCATATGCTCCAAGCTTGGCATACAAGGTCATTAATGCTGCTAGGGTGACAAAAAGATTACTATCATTTGTCCTGTGTACTCACCGCTCGATCTCACTTGACTGTATTTTGATTTGCTTCCACATATCATTTGAAGTTCTCACATAATAGCTGCATATAATAATATACTTTTCTGTCATTTTTAAAAGGTTTGCTGCTGAGATTTTCCATGACTTGCATGAAGAAGTAATGACAACTGCTGCAAGAGGTCATGATCTTATGGTTCGTGTTCAACAGCTTGAGGCAGAAGTTCCTTCAATTGAGAAGGCATTTCTGTCCCAAACAAGTGATTCATTCTTCTTTTCAAATGCAGGTTAGATTACTTGCCAAGTACGTTTGTTGCCCTGTTAAACTTGAATGAAATTTGAGTGTACTTTGATAGGTTAGTAAGCATATGAAATTTAGTTAAACCTTATTTCTTGCCCTTACTGTGATGTTGTAACTGTTACCGTATTGCAGCAAACTAATGGTAAAAACTTTTTTTGCATTTTAAAATTTTCTTTTGAAGCCAATTATTAAGTTCTGGAATTTCTTTTGCTGTGATTTCCCCACTATACAAATAAAAAAATAGCATGGCATGTATAAATGAATTAAATTTTAAAAAAAATGTAATCTAGTTCTAAGAGTTTTTTTTTTAAAAAAAAAGAACATTTTTTTTCTAAATGTATCGAAAGAAAAAATAATGGGCCATCAAAAGAATTCCATTTCTATTTTTTTCTAAATGTATCAATAGAAAAAAAATTGGGCATAAAAAACGTTCTATTTCTGGAAAAATAAAAGAACTCTAAAAAAAGAAACCAAATTTTATCTTTTGGATTGAAAAAAATAGAAATATGTGAATTGAGTGAAACTAACGAAGAAGAAAAAAAGTCAATAATCCATAATCAACTTAACAATCGAATATATTTGGTACTTAAAACATGCTTCTTATAGGAATAATGTACCAGTTATATTCACCTCTGTTTCTTAAATATAAAAAATGGTAGTTTTAATGTTCTGTACTATGCTTTACGGGATTTTGAATAAGCGGCACTGTAATGGTTTTTGAAATGCATTGCTTCAGTCCTAGAATTTCGGTGTCTGCTTCTGGTCCCTTGGGTTGCTGAACTGCAGTTATTTCTGTTCTGCCTCCTGAATTCTCTTCTACATGGCCAATTTTCTTCCTGAGATACCCTCACTAGTTAGCAAAGAGAAGACTTTTATAATTATCTTTTTGCCGGAGAATATTAATTTGGTTTCTTATGTATGGGGTTAAGCATGCAGGAGATTGTCCCCATGATGAATCAGGGGATCTTAGTAAGTTTGATTGAGTGATGGCATTGACTCTGGCAAGTGAAGATGCTAGAAGATTTTAGTTTGATCCTTATGCATGCATGCAGAGGCATCATGATTTCACATTATTAACATGTGAAATTATTTAGTGATAGAAAAGGGATATTATCCTGGTACACAAAATATATGGATCCGCTCAACAAACAAAAGGGAAAAGAGGTAAAAAGTTCTGGAAATTAGAATTAGAAAATGGAACACGATAATGAGCCTTTGTCCAATTATACAAGGTGTTAAGAACAAAAAAAGAGTTTAATTCATTCCCACTCCACAAAGCTCCACTGGTTTCTTTTCTTCCATAGACACCATAATATGCCCAAAGGGACCTTCTTACACAAAAGAAATAAAATAATGTGGCTAAGTTACCTTTCCAACATGTCAAGAGTCCCACCACCCGAGAAGGCATCACCTAATTGATCCCCAAGAGATCGAAGATCGTGCTCCATGGGATGCTTGCAATCTTGCAATGTAAAAGAAGATGATCCATTGTTTCCTCACATGTCATGCACATGCTATCAAAGTGTATGAATTGGCCGAATTATCTGGCCTTGAGATTTCTGTTTTATTATATAAACTATACAAAGAATTCTATACATGAAAGGAAATAAGTATATGCTAATTCTATCCCTATACTATCTGTCAAATATTATGCTAATTGTATAGAAGAGTAAATCAAGGAAATAAATATGGACAGCTAAGGAAAGAAATATGGACAGCAAACCTGTCCATTGACAGCCCCCCTCAAATTGATGCGGGTTGATCAACAAGCATCAATTTGCTACTTAGGAAGCAATGTCAGTGGCAAGTGAGAGCCTTGGTGAAGATATCAGCAATTTGTAGGTCAGTGGAAATATGTGGAAGCGTGATAACACGAGCTTCAAAGTCTTCACGGATAGAGTGACAGTCGACTTCAATATGCTTTGTGCGCTCATGATAGACAGGATTGACCATGATTTGAATAGCACTTGTATTATCAGCGTGTAAAGGTGTAGGATCGATCTCAAAGAAGTCTAACTCAGCAAGCAAACCTCGAAGCCAAATAATTTCAGAACAAGCAAGAAACATTGTCCGGTACTCAGATTCTATAGATGACTTAGAAACTCTATCTTGCTTCTTACTCTTCCAGGAGATCAACGCATCGCCTAAGGAAAACCAGCCCAACTAGTTATGGAGTGACGTGTATCAGCACAACCAGCCCAATTAGCATCGCTATACAGTAAGGCAAGGAGAATTTCCTGCAGGAAAGAATAAGCCATGGGCAGAAGTGCCCTGAACATAGCGTATGATCCTACGAACAACAGCCAAATGAAGATGACGAGGAGTCTGAAAAAACTGGCTGACTTGTTGTACAACAAAAGAAATGTCCGATCTAGTAATGGTGAGATAGACAAGGCTACCCACCAACTTCCGATATAAACTGGGATCAGCAAGTAAGTCACCCTTCTTTTTGCGAAACTTGACATTTAATTCCATGGGAGTATCAACAAAGGTAGCCACCTGTAGGCCACTTGTAACCACCAAGTCACTAGCATACTTATGTTGATTGAGTGAAATACCAGAGGGACTATGATGCACCTCAAGACCAAGAAAATATGTTAAGAGACCCAAGATCTTTCATATGAAATGACTCTGAGAGATGAGTCTTGAGCTGGACAAGAAAAGCAAAATCGGAACCAATAATCACAATATCATCAACATAAACCAAAAGATCAACAATACCCATGTCTGATTTCTGAAGAAACAATGAAGTGTCATACTTGCTTTGCTTGAATGAAAATTGTAATAAAGTGATCTAAATTTATCAAACCAGCCCTCGGAGCCTGTTCGAGACCATAAAGAGAACGACGAAGTTTACACATATGTGAAGTCGGAGAGGGAAACAATCCCAGGGGTGGCTTCATATAAATACACTCTTTAAGATCTCCGTGAAGAAAAACATTCTTGGCATCCATATGATGTAGTGGCCAATCATTGAAAGCTGTAAGAGCTAGAATTGTACGAACAGTAGTCATCTTAGCCATAAGAACAAAGGTCTCTTCATAATTGACACCATATTCCTGATTATTCCCAAGTGCAACAAGCCAAGCTTTGTAACGATCCAAACTTCCATCAGATCAAACTTTGACCGAGTAAACCCATTTGCAACCCAGAGGAACAATGGTGGGAGGACAAGGCTCAATGTCTCAAGTGTGATTGGCCTCTAGAGCGGCAATTTCTTCTTGCATAGCTTGTCGTCAACAGTCATGCTTGGCAGCTTGTAAGTAGGATGTGGGAATATCAAAACTGGACAATGCAGCAGTAAAAGCTGAAATAGAATTGCCAGAACTGGAAGAAGGAAGCCCATACCTATCCGGGGGTATTGACACTCGAGGAGAGCGACGTACCAAAGGCGCTGGAGGTATTGTAACTAACTAAATCTGGAGCGTGGTAGAATCAGATATCGGGGGAGCTACCGGAAGAGGCTATGGGCGAGGATTTCTTGTATACACCATACCTAGTTTAAAGCGAAAGCTGACAGAAGGAGAATCCGAGAACTGCTGCTCAAAGGAGGGGAGGACCATAGTAGAAGAGGAGGACAAAAAAGAGACAACAAAAAAATGTTGATTTTCAAAGAAAATAACATTCCGAGAAATACATGTATGATGTAACGTAGGATCATAGCAAACAAAGCCCTTTTGACACACATTATATCCCAAAAACGCACGTCAAACAGCTTGAGCAAATAATTTACGTCGCTCATGAGGAGGTAAGTGAACAAAGCATATACAACCAAAGGTACGGAGATTATCGTAACCAGGCTGCTTAGCAAACAAGTGAAAATAGGGAGACTTCATGTGTAGAACTTGGGAAGGTAAAAGATTAATCAAGTGAGTAGCAGTTTTCGTAGCCTCGACCCAGAACATGAATGGAACAGAGGATTCTAACAAGAGAATACGTACCACATCCAGAAGATAGCGATTTTTGCATTCGGCTACTTCATTTTGTTGTGGAGTAGTTGGACATGAACATTGATGAATAATACCTTTAAAAACCAAGAAGTTCTAAAACTCATTAGACAAATATTCACCATTGGAATCGGTGTTTAATGTTTTGATAGAAGTATAAAATTGATTTTCAATATGTGCTAAAAACACAGTAAAAGTACGAAAAACCTCAGATTTAGAGCGATGGAAATACACCCAAGTAAATCTTCTATGATCGTCAATGAAAGTTACATAATATTTAAATTTTTCATGTAAACTAACTGGGGAAGGTCCACAAACATCACTATGGATAAGATCAAAACAGTGAGAAGCTCGACTAGCATGCAAAGGAAAGAGGAGAGTTTTCCTTTTACAAAGCTTGCAAGAAGCACACTCAAGAGAGGAAGAACAACGTTCTTTATTACCAAGTAAACCAGAGTTCAATACATGAGATAAGATCTGAGTATGGGGATGGCCTAAACGATGATGCTACACCATACTAAGATTTGGAACATTATTACAAGCAAAGGAAAAACTAGGAGGAACTGAAGAAAATACTGGAACAGGAAAAAATAGTGGAAACAAGTGCCTCAATTTAGGTCCCTTCGGGATCGGCTTCCCCGTTACCTGATCCTGCACAACACAACCATCACCAAAAAAATTAATAGCACAATTGTTATCAACTAACTGACCAACAGATTTAAGATTCGTAGAAAGCTGATGAGCAAGAAACACATCAGTAAACTTAGAAGAGACATCACCGACAACAGCAATCAGCAAGGAACTGCCATTGGCAGTTTGAATAGTAGATTTTCCAACATAGGGCCGAACATGACACAGAGCTGTGAGATTATTTGTCATGTGATTAGAGGCCCCTGAGTCCTCGTACCAAAGTGTAGTAGAATTATTACCTTGGAACCCCATTGCAGATAATGCCGAAATTAACATCTATTGTACCATTTCGGGTGTGCAGTAATTCGCTACAAGAGGTGCAAGAACAGAGGAATCACCTGGAGAAGAGCCATTGGCCACAGAAGGTGCTGTTGGAGGTGCAATAACAGAAGTCTGAAATGCTTGAGCCTTACGATTCTGGGGGCGGATACGACATTCTTTGATAATGTGACCCCCCTTCTTACAATAAAAGCAGTACTTCTTGGGACAATTGGCAGCAATATGCCCAAATTCTTTGCAGCAAAAGCACTACAAATTTTTAGAATGCATAGGCGGTCCTCGTCCTTGGGCAGCATAAGCCACAGTTCCTAAACTACCATGAGATTGCTCCAGAGTAGCTTGAGTACTAAGACGTTGTTCTTCATGAAGTAACTCACCAAAACAAACATTAAGAGAAGGAACATGAGATCTATTCAGCAGAGATGAGCGAACAGATTCATATTCCAGGCGGAGTTTCATAAGAAACTGATCACGCCGACTAGTCTCGTGGAGATGTTGAATAGTTGAAAGAGCAGCAACAGGAACATCCGCTGGAACAAGATTTAGTATATTCATTCCAAAGATTCAAAAAGGCCAAGTAATAGTCTTGGATGGAAAGACTGCCATGTTGAAAAATAGCAATCACATGCTCTAACTGAAAGCGACGAGCATTGTCTTGATGATAAACCTTTTTCAGATAAGTCCACATGGATTGAGCAGAGCGATGAGGATGCAAGTTGGTGGCAATATGTGACTCCATCGAACCAAGAAGCCAAGACATGATCTGAGCATCAAGCACACCCCAAGAAGGAGAAGACCTGACATTCTTGGATTTGTTAGTGTTGGATGTTTTTGCAACATACATGATTATACTAGATTGGTGATGTTTGTGTAGGAAAAATGGTGAAAATGTGGATCATTTACTGTTGCATTGTGAGTTGGTTGGAACGTTATGGAATGAGGTGTTTAATATAATGGAGTTAGTTTGGGTTATGCCTGCCACAGTGACAAAGCTCATGGCCAGCTGGATAAATCTACGAGGTCTCCTACAAATCTCAATGGTGTGGAAAATGGTCCCAATTTGTATCATGTGGTGTCTATGGAAGGAGCGAAATGACCGGACATTTGAATACAAGGAGCGCTCACTAGAAGAACTTAGATTATTTTTTGTTAGCTCTCTTTTTCTTTGGGCCACAATCGTAGATTGTCATGGCCTCAATTTTCATGATTTTCTTGTTTCTATTACTTCTCTCTAAATAGGTGTGACTTTTTGTATACCATCTTGTGTACTTGGACTATGCCTATTCATAGCAATATAATCGTTTACTTATTAAAAAAAAAAAGCCTCTCCTGGATGGGATCCAAACCATTTTATCATCACCATCCTGTCCAACCCTACAAGAGTATAACCTGACAAACTTGACAAAGAAAGATTAAAAGAGATCCTCCTCCAAGTCATTTGCTTCCCTGGTGAAGGTGACAACTCGAATCATGCCGAGGAAGATGGCGATCCATCACATAAGCTTCCTTCATTTTTTTTAATAAGTAAAAGGAAATTCTATTAAACCAAGTAATTAGGCATAGCCCAAGTACACAGGAAATATATAAGAGAAAACACCTAATTACAAGCTAGGAACTAGAAAGAGCAACAACAAAATCACGAAAATAAACTTTATCAAGAACAATAGCTGAAGTCCAAAGAAATAAAGTATGAAAGAAAGAGCCTCTAACCTCTTCCATTGAACATTCTCTATCTTGAAAGCAACAGCCGTTTCTTTCAAGCCAAATGCACCACATTAGGTATAGTGAAATCATCTTCCACACGGCAGCAGTAATGTTGTTACCCTGGTACCTCTCCAACAAGCCAACAGGTCCACCACTCTTGTAGGCATCACCCAAGCAACACCAGTCCTATAAAAAATCTCATCACTTAAGGCCTTTGCCATCTCACAAAGGAGTAAGAGATGATCCACCAATTCTCCATTCCTTTTGCACATAAGCTTCCTTCATTGTAGAAATTTGTATAAAACTTGGAATCTCAAGAATTCTCATGTTTTAAAGTCTTAGCTCCTAGAATGAATGCCAAAGTTAAGTGCTAAGTAAATACACAATTCTATTACAGGTGTTGATTGGCATCCTAATTTGCGTACGGAACAGAATCTGATAACTCAGGGTGACTTACCTCGCTTTGTGATGGACTCTTATGAAGAATGCAGGGGCCCTCCACAGTTATTTCTGCTAGACAAGTATGGTTGTCTTATTTACTTGGGCTTTCCTTCCCCCATTTTTTGATCGTTGGCTTAATTGGTTGTAACAGGAAGTTAAATGTGTTTTTTTAGTATATAAGTTTGAAATTTAGGATGTTTGGATGGTAACAGGTTTGATGTTGCGGGCGCTGGGGCTTGCTTAATGCGTTATACTGATCCATCATTCTTTAAAGTGGAATCAGCATCCTCTGGAGCAGCAACAGCAGAAGTTCCAAGGGAAAAAAGAATCCGCAAAATGAAGGTATTGCATTGAAAAGCTGATCATCATATTATGAACTTCTCTTGTGGCAACTGTTTTAACTATAGAAATTTGTCAATTATTTCTTTTCTTCTTTACCTTTGCTTTTTTAGTTTTGAAGGCCAACCTGTTTGCTGCCAATCTATCCATATGTGTTCACTTTGGCCTGGGGGAACCTACTTGGGACCCATATCAAGGAAGTTGTCATAGAGTTTTCTGCTATTTTTCCCTTTTTAAAGCATAAATAGAGATATGGAATCCATAACCTCATTTTCTCTCAGTTATTATGAAATTCACTGCTTTGACAGTAAGCCTTCGTAGCCTTCAATGTGATGAATTACATTTCCTCTGAGATCAAAAGTTTCAAAACATGACCCCTTAGTATGTTTCACAATATTTAGCAGGCTCACATTGGTTTTAAGGCATATATGAATATTGGTTTTGGGTAATGGGCTTTCTTAGATCTCAAAAATGCTGTAAGATGCGACCAGATGTAGGTGATATGGATCGACGGATCATGTGATTATTCTCCAGTGAATCACACTCTTGAAAAAATTGTGAAGGTGCTGGAACCAGCTGATGGAGAAGCTTAGTTACCGGTTATTGGTAGGCATATATGTTTCAAAACCGGTGAATATGAGGCTTACATATACTTCTCCATGCTCATTGTATCAAGAGCATATCAGTTATTTTTGGGCGTTTTTCTTTTTGATGATGAAGACACCATGGCTAGGAATTCTGCAGATCAGCATATTGGCTTCTTATCTTGTTTACAGCAACTCATCGCCATACAGTATTAACTTGTGTAGTTACAAAGTTTAAGATGTAATTTCATCTTCTGCAGAAAAAAGGATCGTGCTGGAGGAATGGAGAAACACCTGAAGTACTACCCCCATCACATGCCAAGTGAGGACTCTAATCCCATATTGGTTTATTTTGTTAATCTGGCTGTCTTGTGGTTGTTTGAGTCTTATATTATTTTGTATAGATGATTTATTGGCAACCATAATTTACTTTCAAATAGTGCAGATTGCATCAGTTGTTTCTGAAGGAATGCGTTGAGAATGGTTATAGTAACCCTGCACGACTTGTGAAACTGAAGAGAAGGCAATTGAATGGATCTATATTTGACTCAAGCGCTGGGAAAAGTTACCTAGATAAAGTTCTGGAGTCTCCCACTCCAAAGCAGGTTCATGAAATTTCTGTCACTTCACCCATGAAATTGAAAGGGGATAGTTATAGTGAATCAGGGCTTGAAGTTCTTGAAATCACTGCTGTGAATCCTGCAAAGAAGTCATCACAAGGAAAAGAAAGTTCATGTTCCTCCCCTAACGCACAGGAGGTAGTTTTAAAACCATGTATAGAGAAGTTTAATCAGGACGTCATTGGTGGAAAAACTGTGAAGGTGCCTGAACCAGCCGATGATGATACAGATAATATTTCTTCTTCCACCCTCCATAGGGTAGCGGCTGAAGAGGAACTAGCCATTGATGGAGAAGTCAAAACAGAAGGCTGTGTAGACGGGTACCATTCTGAAGATTTGACCAGTGATATGGACAATTATATGGATGCACTCACCACGATGGAGTCTGAAATAGAAACAGAAAATGAATATACATCTAAAATGGGTATAGACCAAAGTCAGAAATGGAAACAGAAAATGAGTATACATCTAAGAAATTCTTGCGGTGGTGAAGTAAATCTGGGGTTCCAAGCTCGATCTTCTGATTCTCATTCATTTGGAAACTCCTCTGCATCGGATAATGGGAATGGCTTATTCAAGTGTAACAGATCCAGTTTCTCCGACTCTGATACATTAAGCAGTTTGACTGAGAATGCAGCATTTGGTGGTGATGGATCGGCTAAAGTATCCCCATCGACTGAAATTTGTGCAGCTGAGGCTGTGGATATGCCATCCTGCCAGGTAATGGATGAGTCTCAGGGAGCCAAATTGGATGAGCTTGCAGTGTTGTATGATACAGGCATTGAGCAAGACAAGGTCCTCAAACTTGGAGAAGCATCATGTAGTTCATGTCTTACAGATTCCAAACCTACCCTACTACCTTCAGGTCACGGAGTACACTCATCACTAGTTACATTGGTAGGTCCTGAAGTAGAGGGAGCAACCTCTGACGAAATTAAGCTTGGTTCCAAATTATCAGAAATAGATGAAAATGGGACAAATCTAGCTGAAGATAGAGTTGTCAGCTATGATGTTCCGTCCCAGATTCTGAATGATATTCACCTTATAGGTTCTGCCGAAAGCCATTCGCCTAGTGAAGATCCCAATGTTTCTGATGCTTTGCTGCATCTGTCAGATGTTTCAGAGGTGACTCCTGAAAATAAAGGAAGTGAAAATTCTCGTAATGAAGTGCTTCAAACAAAATCTGCAGGTGAAGATTATTCTGAAAATTTGGTCGATGCAAAGATTGGTTCAACAGATTTAAGTATTTCTCCTACAGAAAAGCAGCAACTTTGCTCAGTCTTGCCGGAAGTAAAAGCGAGTTCAAATGTTATACATGCTACTTGTTCAGACATTGTAGGGACAGATGAAATATTTTCCAAAGCCAATAATGCTCTTATGGCAAATGGAATCAACTTGGAATACTTGACTCCTGTGGTGGAAACTCAAAAGACATGCAACATAGAGGAGCAGAAATTCTCAGTTCTAACCTATATTGCTCCAGAACTTGAACTTGCTTCTGCAGAATTGGGTGTCCCATGCTCTGACGAGAAATCCGATTGTGATGAGATTCCAACGGCAACAGATAAAATAGGTACATCCACCTGCAATGTGGATGCTGTGGGAGGTGATGCTGCTCCTCTTGAACCTCCGTACAGTTGTCAAAATCACACAAGCCATGAGGATTATATTAACATGGAGGCTGTAGTAATTGAACCAATTATACCAGACGTGGTTTTATCTGCTGCTGTTACTAGTGCAAATGATGTTTCCAGTGATTTTATTGATCCATCTTTAGATCGAGCTTGCTTTTCATCCAGGAATCATATAAATTTGCAAGATGCTTCTTCTGAATTTGCCGAACCCCATCCAAAAGAGATGGAGTTTAACGATGCAGTTTCTCTAGAATATCTTAAAGAAACCAAGGCACAAAATATAGTGAATCGACTGGAAGTTGCTCGTGCAGATACCCCATGCAAATCAGTCTCTTCTAATCATTCCGATTTTAAAACAGTTGCTGGCGATGATGATGAATCATCTACAGCCAATAATACCCAATATGGTTTATCTGCCAACGATGCCAGCACAGCCCCAAGATGTGTACCAAGCAATCAACATTTGGAATCAAAAACTCCCAACCAGAGTCATCTTTCAGAGAATGGTGAAGCTGAGGTGTGTTCACCTATTGGCTGCCCCCAGAGCCAGGGGCTCCTTTAAAGAGTGTGATGCAATTTGAAGCTTATGTGGAAAGTTTGCAAGAAGATGAAGCAACTTATAACTTTTCAAGACTTGAATCTGAACAGATACGATCTCTGAACCACACAGATCAGGAAAGATGTGAACAGATACAATCTTCAAATCACTTACGGGAAAGATGCTTTGATTCTCCTGAATCTGACCTGCTGTCAGCTGGCTGGGAACTTGATGGTTCTAAGCAAGCAACGGGTCCACTGGAGTCTGCTCTTCCTAGCTTTGGCATGCTCCCTCAGGCAGCTCATGTTAATCTGGAGGAGTTACCACCTCTGCCACCTCTACCTCCTATGCAATGGAGGATGGGAAAGGCTCCAAATGCTTCCCTAGCTTCCCCAAGAGATTTGGTGGAATCTAGTCAGCATGCATTCCCACCGTTGCATCTTTTTGGTGATGAGAAAGCTCAGTTTAGTTTTCCAGCATCCCAGACAGGGATTTTGCAGCTTCAGAACCCATTTTTGCCCATCACGGCCATAGAAGATGAGAAATCCCAACAAGTTTCAGAACGATTGATGACTAATTTGTCACAACTGATCCCATTCTCTTTGCAATTGCAAACCATGGTTAGTGATTCAAATAGTCAATCCAGTTGCCACTCTTTTGAGGGAACTAAAACCATCAATCCATTCTTAGTATCACCACCAACTGAAAGACCAGAATCTGGTTTCCCTGCCTTGGACGGAGAAAAGGCCCACTCTAGTTCAGTCCCAACCATGGTTAGTGATTCAAATAGTCAATCCAGTTGCCACTCTTTTGAGGGAATTAAAACCTTGAATCCATTCTTAGTATCACCTTGGATACCATCTGAAAGACCAGAATTTGGTTTCCCTGCCTTGGACGGAGAAAAGGCCCACTCTAGTTCAGTCCCATTCACACCAATACCAACCATCGAATACACGACTTCTAGACATGATCTTGAAGTTTCCCAAGAGAAACTAATCGAGCCTTTCTATCAACCAGAACCAGAAACAGGATCAGTGGATCAAAAACTTCAACCCACACCACACTATAATTCTGAAGGGGAGTCACGAAATTCTTGCAACACATCCATGCCATCACCAACTGTGGAAGGAGAACAGCCTCAGCGTGATTTATTGAGTCTAGATGGAGAAACCCCTCAAATACCAGACGTAGATGTAGGAAAGCCAAATGGAAATCCTGCAACTAAGCTTTCTCGTCCCCCAAAACCTCTCATTGATGCTGTTGCTGCTCATGACAAAAGCAGGGTAACGATCGTTTTCTGGTATCCTTTCTTCACAATTTTCTCCTCCATTGCTATGAAAGTAATTGCTTGATGAAATATTGAACCTTTTGCAGTTGAGAAAGGTAGCTGAACGGGTTCGGCCTGAGATTGGGCAAAAGGTAGATGAAAGAGACTCGTTGCTAGAACAGATACGAAGGAAGGTTAGATTCAACAGATGTTTTATTTTTCTGTTATGTTACATCGCACTCCTCCCTCTTCATTTTATGTTCTTTTACAATTCCATGAACCAATGGCTGAGCTTGTTTGTTTTTTCAGTCCTTCAACTTAAAGCCAGCAGCGGTGACGAGACCCAGCATTCATGGCCCTCAAACCAACCTGAAGGTTGCTGCTATCTTGGAGAAAGCAAAAACAGTTCGCCAGGTCTCTCTCTCTCTCTCTCTCTCTCTCTCTCTGTGTTTGAACTTTGAATGTTTATCCACCACATTAAAATGATGGCTCTTGAAATAGGCATTCGCTGGAAGTGATGAAGATAATGATTCAGATAGTTGGAGTGATGCTTGAAAAACTAAGTCGACGGTACTACAGCATTTCACTACTTTAATTACCAGCTTGAAATGGTTTTGAGAGATTTTCTTTTTCTCTCTGCTATAGTTAATAGCAAATATATGTGATCTGGTGTGTTCTTTCTTTCTGTTCCACGCTCGTGTATAGTAGTCCCCTCACTAGCACTCCCCCTTCCCCTTCTTCCCCAATTTCTCTTGGGTCAATTGTTTTGTAAAGAATAACAGCTGAGGTTCAGTGTGCAATTGCTGTACCAATCAAATTAGAAGTAGCCACTGTTGCAAAATAAAAATAAAAATAAAAAAGAAAAGGCTATTTTAGGCAACCCCAATGTGAATGTTCTACATGCTCTCCTAGTGTTATATTGCCCAACTTGGAGCATTGGAATGGTTATATTTCTTCATATCTACTTCCATTTCAATCTTTGTAATGGTTTATTCATAGAAACTCTAATGGGTGGAACCAATTTGACTGTTTTACAAAAAGTACAATCTCTATTTAATCTTATATTTTCTTTTCTTGTAGTTTTCGAATGATCAGCTCAAAAAACTTTCATCGAGTCACAAACTTCAAGGATTTGCCATTGAGTCTCCCTCATTTAAAACAACACTAACAACAAAGAAGCACAATTTTAAAATTACAATCAAAAGCGACCATATCTTTTTAATAAAAAGGTATTTACTAGAATAATGCTATTCATAATCTTTTTAATTACAATTTTCTCATTATCTTCTTATATGTCATCAAATGATTGAAAATCTATTTGCTATTTTTCGATTTATATACCAGATATTTGATATCGGTCTTTTGCCGAGTTCAAACCCGACATTGAGATGGGCCTCTTTTCTCTAGCTTCATGTTGGGCCGTTGGTATTCTACTAGGGCTTCAATTAATCAAGAAGATACATCATTGTACACAGTGACCCATGGAGAAACGAACGCCCTTAAAGCAAGATGTGTTAATCGTCAGATATTAGTACCTGCTCGAACAGCTATTTTGGTAAAGGAAAAAATAAAAACTAGAAAATGATACAAACTGAAGATGTTTCGTTGTCAGAAATGAATCATTTACGAACCGACTCATCTTCATAACAAGATCGATCGATCGGTCCACCCATGCATGTAATGTTTCATAATTATAATTCATAGTTGATAATATCTGACAACTGAAACAGATTGTGCATCAACTTTTACTATTTAAATTGATGTATATAATATGAAAAATTATTATCATCAGTCACTATTTACTACCCCACACCCTATGAAAAACATCCTTACATCTTATAAAAAAATACCTTTGTCAAGGATAAAGATTATGCACTACACTTATCTGCTATACAAAAAAGAAAATGCCATCAACAAAGCAGGATGCAGCGGCAAGGATGAAGACCTGCATTGCATCCGTCTGTCACACAAAAAGGAAAATGCAGCAGCACCACTACAAGTGTCAGGCACAAACCGAAACATGGTACAGCAGCACCACTACACGTATCAGACCACTCCAGATTAATTGAAAAGCAAGAAAGGACTGGACACGTGTTATGTGATCCAAAATTCATGTTTTAATTCTTTGTAAAATTCTGTCTATAAATACTAATAGCAGATGCGTTGTAAAGGCAAGATGAAAAACATATATACAATACAAAAGAGAGTTTCTCTTTCAGGTCTTATGTCGAGCATATGATGTGCATGATTTTCATAGTTTCAATATGGTAATCAGAGCCACATAAGACTCACGTCAATTTTTTTTTTCCCATCGTCAGTATTTTTTTTTCTTTCCAACTGCCATCATGATCAACCCATTCTCCTATGATATTTCCTCACCTCCTCCCTCTCTCACCACTGTTAATCCAAATTTACGCAACTCAGCAACCCATTTCATAACTATAAGATTAAGTATAGACAATTACCTATTGTGGAAGGCTCAAATGGTGCCTTTTCTCAAAGGACATCAACTCTTTCATCATGCGGATGGTTCAAGTCACATACCTTCTCCCATGATTGATGGAGCCAAAAACCCAGAATATGCAAAATGGGTGCTGGTCGACCAGCTGATTCTCTCTGCTTTAAATTTATCACTTTCTGAGCAAGTCCTTGCCCAAGTGCTGGACTGCTCCACATCACGTGCCGTTTGGTCTCTCCTTGAAAGCTTGTTTGCTGCACAATCTAGTGCCCATATAATGCAAACACAATATCAACTGGCCACTCTAAAACAAGGCTCTGAATCCATTACGGATTATTTTCACAAAGCCAAAGCATTGCCTGCTTCTATGGGAGCTGCTGGACAACCCCTCTCAGACTCTGAGTTTTCTGTATTTTTACTTGCCGGTCTTGGCACAAATTATGACTCCCTTGTGACTTCTCTTACAACTAGAGCTGACCCTCTCTCCCCTCATCAAATATACAGCTTTCTCCTCAACCATGAGTCTCGTCTAGCACACCAAACTCATACTCTCCTAAATGCCAATCCGCTCACTGCCCAGCTCACTACCACTAAGCATTCAACTCCTTTTTCAGCATCTTACCAACAAAACAATAGGGGCCGAGGCAATAGAATTTTAGGGGCCGACGTGGTTCAGGAAGAGGAGCTTCTCACTCTTTCTCCAACAGGTCCGACAACCATCCCTTGTGCCAAGTCTGCAATAAACCTGGACACTCGGCTCTAGTTTGTCATCATAGATTCAATCAAAGCTACCAATCCTCTCCCCCGTCTTCATTCTCAGCAAATATGACCACCACTGCCCCATCTCCCACTTGTATTAACTCATGGTTTCCTGATACAGCAGCAACATCTCATTTTACACCCGACCTCAACAATCTCAACTTGGATTCTATATCTTATTAGGGTTCCGATCAAGTTAGTATTGGAGATGGCTCCACCATGCCAATTCAACACACTGGATCCGTTAATCTTCACACTTCTTCTGGCAACTTCTTACTCTCTCAACTTTTACATGTTCCTTCTCTTACTAAAAATTTACTTGTTGTGCGTCAGTTTTGTGAAGATAACAGTGTTTACTTTGAGTTTCATTCTACTTCTTTCTTTGTGAAGGATTCTCACAAAGCGGCACTTCTTCGGGGCATCGTTAAAGACGGATTGTATGTTCTTGCTGCTGAGTCCACACCATCATCCGCCCCCTTTCAAGCTAACATTGGTGAGCGCACTTCCATTGATCACTAGCACTATCGACTTGGTCACCCCTCACCACGCATCACCAATCTCATACTTAGGCGTTTTCAACTTCTTGTGCTTTCCAACAAAAATGTCCAACCATGTTCCGCATGTTTTCAGTCCAAAGCTCATTCACTTTCGCATCCCGCTTCACCATCCAAGTCTAAGCAAGCATTTGATTTAATATTTCTAGATGTATGGGGTCCGGCCCCTACGTTATCTTCAAATGGTTGTAAATTTTATTTTTCTATAATAGATGACAATACCAAATATATTTGGCTTTTTCCCATGCAATCCAAATCTTATGTGTCTTCAATTTCTCTTGCCTTTATGCGCTTTGTTTCAAATTATTTTTCCACTAACATTAAATCCATCCAATCAGATTGTGGGGGTGAATTTAGACCACTTCAAAAAATTCTTCATGACTAAGGAATTATACATCGCCTTACTTGCCCCTACTCTCATGCTTAAAGTGGGACAATTGAGCGACGTCATAGACACATAGTTGAAACGAGTCTTTCACTTCTTGCTCATTCTTCTATGCCTTTTAAATATTGGTCAGAGGCTTTTCAAACTTCGATTTATTTAATAAATCGAATGCCCACTCCTGTTTTGCAAAACATATCACCTTTTCAAGCCTTATTTAAAAAAAATCCTGATTATAAATTTTTTCGAGTTTTTGGGTCGGCCTGTTATCCCAATTTGCGTCCTTTTAATAGACATAAAATGGATTTTCGATCCAAAATTTGTGTCTTTATGGGCTATAGTCCTCACCATAAGGGGTATGTTTGTCATCATCTATCATCGGGCAGGACGTATCTTTCTAGAGACGTTTTATTTAATGAAAATCAGTTCCCTTTTTCAACCCAGGCCAACTCAAACTCTAACCCAGCCCAACATGTATCCCCTCGTCAATCAATGAGCGTCCCATCCATTTCTTTATTTTCTACTTCTCCCGAAGTGCACCTTAACAACTTCAGCCCATCACCAACTCACTCCTCTCACACGGACTTCACAGTCAACTCTAATCAACATTCACACAACGCTGGCCCATTCTCATTCAGCCCAGAAAATAGTCCAGCTCCTTCACAAGTTCACTTATCCGAACCTCAGTCCCCTCCAGTACACTCCACGTCGCCTTCTAGGGCTCCTGATCCTTCCACAATTTCACTTCAACAAAATTCCCCTGCACCTACGTCTTCTCGTGCACCGCTCGAGTCTCTCACAAATGAAGGTCCCCCAACCACATCCATCCATCCTATGATCACTCAAAGTAAGGTAAACATCCAGAAACCTCTTCTACGTATGGATGGTACCATTCCCTGGCCACCACAAAATCACTCCACGTCACTCACCAACCGTGCACCCACACCGGTTCCTGAAGAACCCACCTCATACATAGAAGTTGTAAAATTTCCTGAGTGGAGCGAGGCTATGCAATCTGAATTTCATACTTTATTACACAACCATACGTGGGATCTTGTACCTCCATCTACTTCCTTTAATGTTTTAGGACCAAAATGGATACTCAAAACAAAAAGGAAGGTTGATAGAACAATAGAACGGCACAAGGTACGTCTGGTTGCTAAAGGTTTTCATCAGCAACCAGGGGTAGACTATGCCGAAACATTTTCTCCAGTGGTTAAACCCACCACAATTCGCATTATCCTATCATTAGCTGTTTCCTTAAACTGGTCTCTGCAGCAATTGGTGTTAGAAATGTAAATAAAAGAACAGTGTATGTAAATCACCAAGAGCAAAACAATGGAGGAGGTTTGGAAAGGATTGGATTTCTATATTTCATTGTATTTCTGTCTGTACAGAGTGTGGCTATTTATAGCATTACATGAATATCACTAGCATACAAAAAGAGCACTGCTGTGCGCACTACTAACCAACTTTGTTTTTATAGAAATGAAAAAGCAGCAGATGACAGACAATGGACAGAGCTGTGCATATAAAACAAAACTTCATGCTTCAGAATTTTCTTTCTGCTGAGTTGCCATCCAGTGCTGATGTGGGTGAGAGTGACTGTGTTCTTGCATTTCCAACTCAACAGCTCCATTGCTCTTCAACATCCCCCCGCAAGATGGAGAGTAGATATCTGCTACTCCCATCTTGAGCATGCAAGAATAGAAGCTTTGGGAGTCCAAAGCTTTGGTAAGTATGTCTGCCATTTGTGATTTACTAGATACATGTTTTGTAACAATGCTTCCTTCTTGTATCTTGTCTCGAATTAGGTAGCAATCAAGCTCTATATGCTTGGTTCTTTCATGGAAGACAGGGTTGGTGGCTATGTATAAAGCTGACTTGTTATCACAGTAAAGGAACGCAGCTTGGAAATGTTCAACTTGTAAGTCATCGAACAAATATTTGAGCCATGTCAATTCACAACATAGATTAGCCATAGCCCTATACTCTGCCTCTGAGGATGATCTGGAAACAACATGTTGTTTCTTGGACTTCCAAGACACTAGTGATTCACCAATTAATACATAATACCCTGTCACATACCTCTTGCTATCGGGACAAGCTCCCCAATCTGAATCACTGTACCCATGTAGCTGTAGCTTTGAATTTCTTGGATAAAATAACCCTTGGCCTGGTGCCCTTTTGATGTATCTTAGGATTTTGTGTGCTGTATGTAGATGTGGGACCCGAGGGCTATCCATGAATTGACTTAATACCTGGACTGCATATGAAATATCAGGCCTAGTTATTGTCAAGTATAGCAATTGACCAACTAGCCTTCTGTAAATTGTTGGTTCTGGGAGCAGCTCTCCTTCCTCCTTGCTCAACTTCATGTTTTGATCCATAGGGATTTTAGCAGGTGTAGACCCAATGGTGCCTGAATCACTTAGAATGTCTAGAGCATACTTCCTCTGGCATATATGAATCCCATCTTCAGACCTGGCCACCTCAATTCCAAGGAAAAATTTCAGCTTGCCTAAGTCTTTGATTCTGAATTTTTCGTGAAGGGTGGTTTTGAGATAGTTAATGCTTTCAATGCAATCACCAGCCACTATAATATCATCCACATATACCAAAATGGCTGTGAATGAACTTTTAGTGCTCTTGGTAAACAAGTTGTAATCAGCTTTAGACTGTGTGAATCCTTGTTCAACGATAAAATTGGAAAGCTTAGAATACAATTGCCGTGATGCTTGTTTCAATCCATATAAACTCTTATTTAATTTGCACACTTTTTTACCATCATCATTGGAATAACCAGGAGGAAGTTCCATATACACTTCCTCATCTAACTCACCATGCAAAAATGCATTGTTTACATCAAATTGGAAAAGGCCCCATCCCCTTATTGCTGCTACAGCCAAGAGGGTTCTGACAATGACAAGTTTAGCCACAGGTGAGAAGGTCTCATGGTAGTCTAGTCCTTCTTGTTGGATATATCCCTTTGCTACTAGTCTTGCTTTAAGCCTCTCTACAGTCCCATTAGCTTTAAACTTAACCTTATAAACCCATTTACATCCAATTGCTTCCTTATCCAGTGGTAAATCAACTAAGGCCCAAGTGTTATTAAGTTCAAGAGCTTCTATTTCAGCTCTCATGGCTGTGCACCATTCAGGTGAATTTTTGGCTTCTTGATAAGTTCTAGGTTCGGGTTGGGATGTAATAGAGGCAACAAAAGCTCTATGCAAATTGGACAACTTTTCATATGAAACACTATCACTGAGTGGATAAGCCTTACCTAAGGGATTCTTGCATTTCTGTTTGTCCAACATTTGAGATGGGTGAAGAGAGGTCACCTGCTGACATATGAAATCCTGCAAGTGAGAAGGTGCTCTTCGAACCCTTGTTGACCTCCTAGGCAAGTGACTGATAGGTGTGGTATTTGATGCATAGTCATGAGTAGCAAAATATTGAGGGCTGGTTTCTGACTCAGTTTGAGTGAAAGTATCAAGAACTTCCTGTTCAGAGATGATATTCTGAGAATTTGCTTCAGTTTCTTGAGGAATGTTTGAGGTAGTGGTGACAGATTCTGTAAAAATGGTAGGGATTTGAGTAAAACTGATATTGCTTTGGTCTGATTCCACATGAGTGTCAGTGAGGATTTTATTTTTGTAAGGGAAAACATTTTCATAAAAAACCACATTTCTAGAAACAAATATTCTCTTGGTTTCAAGGTCCAGCAAAGTATATCCTTTAATCCCAAAGGGGTATCCCATAAACACACACCTCTTTGCTCTAGGGTCAAATTTATGCCTTCCATTAACAATGGTTGTAGCAAAAGCTAGACAGCCAAAAACTTTAAGGTGTGTGTAACTGGGTTTCTTTTTTAACAGAATCTGATAAGGGCTTTTATTGCTCAACATAGGTGAAGGTGTCCTGTTTATGATATGCACAGCAGTTAAAATACAATGATTCCAATATTTTAAGGGAATGCTACTTTGAAATCTTAATGCCCGGGCTGTATTTAAAATATGTTGGTGTTTTCTTTCCACCACAGCATTTTGTTGTGGTGTTTCAACATAACTTCTTTGATGTATGATGTCCTTTTTGAGATAAAAATCCTTCATGTTAAATTCCCCTCCATTGTCACTTCGAATGATTTTTATTTTGGTCTCAAATTGAGTCTTTATCATAGTACAAAAGCTTTGAAGGGTGGTGGTGGCATCAAATTTTAGTTTCAACATATAAGTCCAAGTGCATCTACTAAAATCATCTACAATAGTTAAGAAGTATTTTGAACCATCACTGCCAGTTTCATTGCAAGGACCCCAAATGTCACAATGTAATAATTCAAAACACTTTTCTGTTTTGTGCGTGCTTATAGGAAAGGGTAGTTTGTGCAGCTTGGCTAAAGGACATATGGAGCAAAGTTTTTCACTAGGAGTTTTTGAAAAATGAACATCACCATCTATGTTAGAAACTGAGTAAGAAGAATGTCCTAGTCTATAATGCCAAACATCAAAATTTTGGTCATTGTTGGTGACTGAAGCAGAAATTGGGAGTGAAGATAGTGGACTCATTTTGCCCAAGGCATCTGACAAGGCTGAGGGAGAGACTTCCCTTTGCAGCATATGGTACAGCCCTTGCCTCACTTCACCCATGCCAATCGTCCTCCAAACTGAAAGGTCCTGTATGTAGCAAAAATGAGGAAAGAAAATCAAACAACAATGAAGTGTTTGAGTTAGTTTTCTAGCAGAAATCAAGTTGAAAGTGAAGCTAGGAACACAAAGAGCATTCTGAAGGGTTAGAGAGTTTGTAATTCTTACTATTCCTATGTGAGTAACAGCAGCTATATTACCATTAGGTAGAGCAACAGAATGAGAAGCTTGTGATTGAATTGAAGAGAACAGTGAGGGAGAACAGATCATGTGATCTGTTGCTCCTGTGTCAATGATCCAAGGCACATTCAATTTATTTGAAGGCTTGGAATTAAAAACAGACATACATAAAGACATACCAGAAATTTGATGAACATTTCCATCAGAAGATGAGGAAGCAAAAATGCTTTGAACATTGTTGGCAGAGGGATTTAAGTGTAAGGGACTTGTGGCTGGTTTGAGCAAAGCCAGGAGCTGTGAGTATTGTTCTTGGCTTAAGGACACTTGAGACTTGTCATTTACCAAATCCTGTGCAGAAGTTGGAGATGCAGTGGCTTGGTTTGCTGAAGATCTGTTCCTCCCATCAAACTTGTGAGTTGATGGGTATCCATGAAGCTTAAAACACTTGTCTGTAGTATGACCTGGAATTTGACAGTGAGAACAAACTGGTTTGTTTGGGTTAGCCTTAAAGCATCTTTCTAGAGAGTGTCCTGATATTTTGCAAAAAGAAAAATAATATCGATCCCTCTTTTGTGTAGAAATGTTTGGTTTACCACCCTCCTTGTAGTTTCCTCGAGTAAACATTGCCATGGAGTCATGCACAGGTCCCTCAGTAGATATTTCCCTTCTTTTCTCTTCTTGTTGTATTATGGAATAAACCTCATTAAGACTAGGGAAGGGTTTGATTAAGAGGATTTGAGCTTTGATTCCCTTATAAGAATCATTCAAGCCCATTAAAAATTTCATAACCCAATCCCTTTGTTGATTTTGTACAACTGTTTTTAGGCCTCCACAACTGCAACTAGGAATGGCCTCATAGTTCAAAAGTTCATCCAGCAAAGTTTTGAGTTTGGAAAAATAAATACTTACAGCATCTTGGTTCTGCATTAGCATGGTTATAGCATGCTTAATCTCAAAAATCCGAGGAGCATTTTGTTGAGCAAAACGTTGTTCTAACTCAAGCCAAAGTTGGTGTGCTGTTTCTGCATACACTGTGCTGCACTTGATGTCAACAGCCATGGTATTTTGCATCCAAGTAATCACAATGTCATTACAATGCAGCCAATGTTCCATGAGGGGGTCATTTGGATCAGTGGGTTCACATAGACTTCCATCAATGAAGCTGAGCTTATTTTTTATTCTTAATGCTCTCTTCATTGATCGAGCCCATGAGTAATAGTTACTGGCATCCAAGCTATGAGTAACAAGCATGGAGCCAGTACCATCGTTGGTGCCAATGTAGTATGGACTGCTTGGGTGAGTAGGGTCTTTGTTGGGATTGGGGTTTTGGTTTTGGTTTTGGGTTTCTAAGTTGCTATCTTGGTTTTGGGTTTCTGAGTTGCTATCTTGGTTTTGGCTTTCTGAGTCGCTATCTTGGGTTTCTGAGTTGATATCTTCCATAACCTTGCTCTGGTACCATGTTAGAAATGTAAATAAAAGAACAGTGTATGTAAATCACCAAGCAAAACAATGGAGGAGGTTTGGAAAGGATTGGATTTCTATATTTCATTGTATTTCTGTCTGTACAAAGTGTGGCTATTTATAGCATTACATGAATATCACTAGCATACAAAAAGAGCACTGCTATGCGCACTACTAACCAACTTTGTTTTTACAGAAATGAAAAAGCAGCAGATGACAGACAATGGACAGAGCTGTGCATATAAAACAAAACTTCATGCTTCAGAATTTTCTTTCTGCTGAGTTGCCATCCAGTGCTGATGTGGGTGAGAGTGACTATGTTCTTGCATTTCCAACTCAGCAGCTCCATTGCTCTTCAACAATTGGACGTACAAAACACATTTTTACACGTTGACCTTGAAGAGGCTGTTTATATGCAACAAACCACTGGGTTTGTGCATCCTGAGTATCCTTCATATGTGTGTAAGTTAAGAAAGGCCATCTATGGTCTCAAACAGGCTCCACAAGCCTTGTTTTCAAAACTCAATAACAAATTGTTTTCCTTGGACTTTCAAGAGTGCCAAAATGATACTTCACTGTTTATTTACAGAACTGCTTCTCATGTTATTTTTGTTCTTATTTATGTGGATGACTTCATTGTTACGAGGTCTGATTCTAATCTAATTTCTGAGTTCATATCTGCTCTTGGTGCCTCTTTTCCTGTCAAACATCTAGGTCAGTTACATTACTTCCTAGGTGTTCAAATTTTTAGAAATAACGAGGGGTTGTTCCTTAGTCAATCTAAATACATTTTGGATTTGTTACAAAGAACAAACATGTACCAAGCGAAACCTGTGTCAACTCCTATGTCAGTCACCACTAAACTTTCAACCTTTGACAGTCCTACCTTTGAAGACCCTCTTACATATAGGAGTGTGGTAGGCAGCCTTCAGTATTTAGCCTTTACTCGTCCTAATATATCTTTTGATGTCAACAAAGTTTGTCAATATATGCACAATCCCAAAATTTCACACTGGCAAGCAGTCAAGCGAATCCTTAGGTATCTTAGATTCACTTCCCACTTTGGTCTTTTTTCTCTAAATCATCTCCATGTACAAATTCTACCTTCTCTGATGCTAACTGGGCTGGTTGCCCTGATGATAGAAAATCCACTGGAGGTTTTTATATCTTCTTTGGCTCTCACTTGGTCTCTTGGGGCTCCAAAAAGCAGCCCACCATTGCTAGATCTTCAACGAAGGCTGAATATAAAGTCATTGCCAACACCACTTGTGAGGTGCTATGGATTCGATCACTATTGAAAGAGTTGGGAATTTGTTTACAAGATCCACCAAAATTGTGGCGTGACAATTTGGGGGCAACATACTTGACTGTAAATCCAATTTTACATGCTCGTACAAAGCATGTAGAGTTAGATTATCACTTTGTAAGGGATAGGGTAGCAGCCAAAACACTTACTGTCTCATTTCTGTCCAGCAAAGACCAATTAGCAGACATTTTGACCAAACCTTTGTCCACTGCAAGATTTGCTACTCTTCGTTCAAGCCTCACCATTAATCCGGTGCCGCTTGAATCGCAGGGGGCTGTTAAGGACAAAGATTATGCACTACACTTATCTGCTATACAAAAAAGAAAATGCCATCAACAAAGCAGGATGCAGCAGCAAGAATGAAGATATGCATTGCATCCGTCTATCACACAAAAAAGAAAATGCAGCAGCACCACTACAAGTGTCAGGCACAAACCGAAACATGGTACAGCAGTACATTACACGTATCAAACCACTCCAGATTAATTGAAAAGCAAGAAAGGACTGGACACGTGTCATGTGATCCAAAATTCATGTTTTAATTCTTTGTAAAATTCTATCTATAAATACTGATAGCATATGCGTTGTAAAGGCAAGATGAAAAACATATATACAATACAAAAGAGAGTTTCTCTTTCAGGTCTTTTGTCGAGCATATGATGTGCATGATTTTCATAGTTTCAATAACCTCCGCACTTTATAAAAAAACTTTAAGTGTTGGTGTGAAAAGTGAATAGTGACTGATGCATAGCATTCGTCATATAATATATATAACAAGGGCTTGAACTTCTTAATCCATCGGATTTCGTTTGGAACATAAACTCATCTCAACTCATTATTACAATTATTTCAAATCTCAACACAAAATATAATAAATAATTTAATTTTTTTAAATTTTAAAATAATAATAATATTAAAAATTAATATTCTAACAATATTTTATTATCTCAATTCAGTTCTACACAGTATTAAATTATAATAGTGCGGCCCAAAGCATTTTGGGCTCGTATGATTTTAACAAAGCAAAATGGCAAAATACGAATACGTGGCCAATTAAGACCCAGTCAAGTCAAAGCCACAAGTTTTGACCAGGGCTTGTTTTCAACGGTCAAACTTCTTTACCTTCTTCGAAGGAGCATGGTGACCCTCGGTTCAAGAAAAAGCTCTCACCAACAAGCATTTTTCCCCTTCACTTTAATTTAATACTCCCCCTCTCTCAAGACATATATGGATGCCTCAGCACACAGTTAAGACTCCTATAAATTCTCGGTCCAAACTTCTATTTTTCTTCAAAACCCAATTCATGAACTCCTTTACTGACCTCCTTGCAAACAACAACTGCAGCAAAAACAAAATCATCATGGACAGTCACAGTATTAGCCAAAATACTAACAGTAGTAATACAGCACTCAGCTGGGGATATTCTGATCAACGAATTGGTAATGAAATCCCAAAGTTCAAGTCATTCCCACCTTCTTCATTGCCCCTTTCTCCTTCTCCACTTTCTCCTTCTTCTTCTCTGTCTTTCCTACCAGCTGCTTTCAGCCCAACTGATTTCTTGAACTCACCTTTGTTTGCTTCCAATTATACTGTAAGTTTTTTTTTTAGCTCAATATCATGTTTGGTCATGGCTTCTTTTTGCCAAAAAGTTATTAATGGGTCTAATTTTTTCGTTTCTGTTCATGTTCAGTTATTGCAGAATCTGCCATCTCCAACCACTGGTGCTTTTTCAGGTCAAGCAATATTCCAAAACATGACCGATTCTGGTTACAACCAGCTAGCTGCAGGGATGAAGGAGGAAGAGAAATTTAGTTCTGATTTCTCTTTTCAACCGCAAACAAATTGGCCTGCTACCACAACATCATCATCATCATCCTTCTTTCAACCTTCTTCAACAGAGGTATATATGTCTCAATTTTTCTTCATTTATTTCTTACATATAGGGAGTTTCGGGGTTTGTTTAGGAATTTAAGAGCACCCATTTCTTCTGGTTTCTTTCGATTTTCTGTTCTCCATGATCGTTTTTCTCCTCAAAAACCTCGAGTTTCCACCGTTCATTAATTGATTTAGACGGTAAGAGATTGGACGTAGTTTTCGTGTGCCAAAACACTGGTAATGAAAATGAAACGTGTGAAATAGGAGGGTGGACAGTTGGCAAATTCCAAAGTGGGATCTCTGCTTAATCTATAAGCGGATTGACGTTCTCCTAATTAATATGGATTTTTTCTTTTTCTTTTTTTGGTCGCGAGAATCATCAAGGTATTGACGCGACCATCGTCGTAATAGACGTGACTCGTACTCTAGCAAAAAAAGAAAATAAAAGTTGCGTCGTAATTCAATAATATTTTCGAGCCCATAGTTTTGTGCATGATTGACCATTTCAGATGACTTTTTGTGGGAAAATTATAACTTTTCAAAATCTAGGAATTACAGTGATTTCTAAGCTCAAAGCTCGTGACAAGCTGTGATTTCACCCTTTTAAGTATTAAGGTAGAAAATATGTCAAAGCAATTAAACATATAGAGTTAAATATGTTATTCCCCTACTGATAAGGACAGAACAATCTTGGAGGTGTCAAACGTGACATTTGTAATTAACCAAATGTTTCAAGTTTTCCCATCTTCGACGAAATATATCTTGGTTTCTTGTTTTTTGCTTTTAGATGTGTGTGTGTATATATTATATATATATATACATATATATATATATATATATATATATGGTTCTATTTTTTGGCTCTAAGCTGAACTACTTGAACAGGAGGAATCCTTGAAAAGACAAGAAGCATCATGGAGCTTCATTAAACCGAGCAATCAAACAGTATTTCCATCGGAGAAGGTGGAAGCTGTAGATTCAGAATTTGCCCCTGTTAAGAGCTTTACTTCAGAAATGGCTACAAACCAAGAAACAATGCATAGTATTAATGCTTCATCTGATCACAATCAGTACACTCAACAACCTCAATATATCAGAGAGCAGAGAAAAACAGATGATGGATATAACTGGAGAAAATATGGTCAAAAAAATGTGAAAGGCAGTGAAAACCCGCGTAGTTATTACAAGTGCTCGTATCGAAACTGCCCCATGAAGAAAAAAGTTGAGACATCCTTGGATGGACAGGTTACTGAGATAATATACAAAGGAAATCATAATCATCCCAAGCCTCAGTCCAATAGAAGATCATCTTCTCAGTCAATTCAGCCTTCATCATGCACTAATTCAGGGATTTCTGATCAGTCAGTTGTAACTCTTGGCAATACAAAAATGGAGTCTGTCACAACGCAGGAGGAATCTTCAGTCTCAGTTGGAGAGGATGAGTTTGATCAAGGGTCACCGACGAGTAATTTGGTTCGTGATGACAATGAGAATGAGCCTGAGGCCAAAAGATGGTAAGTCAGAAAGTACTATTCTGGGGGCCTTGCTTGCCTTCGTTGTTTAAGATAAAGTTTTGAAATTGGCTCTACTGATACTAATGATATCTCTTTTGCAGGAAGGGAGAAAATGAAAACGAGAGTTTTTCAACTTCTGGGAGTAAGACTGTGAGGGAACCGAGAGTTGTAGTTCAAACAAGAAGTGAAATTGATATTCTTGATGATGGGTATAGATGGAGGAAATATGGACAGAAAGTAGTCAAGGGAAATCCAAATCCAAGGTATTGAACTCCTTTGACCTTCCAGCACATTCTTTATAGAGTATGTTGCATTAAATGCTAGTCTAATCATATGTCACTAAAGAATTTGGCTATTTCTGACTCTCTAAAACGAGCTTTTTGAACTTTGATGCTAACTCTGCATCTCTCTTATTTGTAGGAGCTACTACAAATGTACAACTATAGGTTGTCCGGTGAGGAAACATGTTGAAAGAGCCTCCCAAGACACGAGGGCTGTGATCACCACTTATGAAGGGAAACACAACCATGATGTTCCTGCAGCTCGGGGTGGTGGCAATTATGCTATTGCAAGACCTCCATCTAATAACAATACCAGCAACGCATCCATGCTAATTAGGCCCTCAGCCATGGCCACCCATCTTAACCAGACTACTTACTTAGATTCTTTACAGAATGCAAGGTCAAGAGCAGGGAGTCAATCCTCATATACCCCACAAATGTCGCAGCTCCCGGGAGACATTGGATTGTCCGGATACCCAAACCAAAATCATGCCTACATGGATCAAACACAACTCTCAGAGGGTGTGTTCTCTAGGTCCAAGGAAGGACGAAACACATTCCTCGAGTCCTTATATGAGGATTACAAACTATGAATAGATAGGAATCAGATTTTTTTTTTTTCTTTTTTTGTCTATAGTCTTGAAGGCAAGCTGTGTAATATTAGGGATTGGAATAAGTAGAGTAAGTTGCATTTCCATCTTTTTTAGTGATTTGAGCCTTGAGGCCTTTCTAAACTTAGAAAATACCTCGTTTTGATTGATTTTTGTAAAAGAACAGTGAAAACAATGTGAAATATGACTGATTCTTTTAAGTTTAAATTTGTACAACAACTACCTGCTCTTAAAGAATTCTTCGTTACTTTCTTTATAGTTCAATTTTCCTTTTTTCTTTTTATCTTCCTCTCCTGTTTTTAGCAATCTATCAGATTTCTGTATTTTCAGGTAACTGGCCTCAACCATCTTCGCCAGTAATACAGAAATGAAACATTCTGCCCTGCTAGACAACATTCTAGCAGAAGCCATGTTACAGTTACCATGGTTTCATTCTCCCTTTGGAGCATAATATCTTCAAGATTTAGCATGCAGGTTGGGTTTTTGGTAAACTTCAAAATCCACCAAGAAAAAAAAAAAAAAAAAACTCTTATTAGAATATAAAGCATGACCAAATGTAATTCATATACAGAGTTTAAATACATCTCACGTATGAACATATACAACTAATGGCTTATGCCACTCAACAACCAGTGAAGGCCTGTGATGCCCAACCCCTTTCAAGACATAAATGTACACACAGTATAGTGATCAGCAAACAACAATTTGAATCATACGACATAAAGAATGATTGGCGGACAAAAACAAAGAAAAAAGAAAAGCCTCCACCTCAAATATAAGATTGAGTTGATAGTTTGTATCCTGAAATCATTGCAGACAACGCCAGCGCGAAGAAGGCAAAGAAAGACATGCTGATGGCTGCTGCTGAAGTGTCTGTAAAAATGTTGTCTGCTCCCTTTCTCATATTATTTGTCAAGGGAACTGCCGCAGATGCTGATGATATCAAAAGATACGCCATAATCTGCAAGGAACAGTTTATCAATCTCAACTTTCAATTATAATTAGTGATATGAAATCATAGTTGAGATAAAAGTTAAAAGTTAAATAAAATATTATTAAAATATATTTTTTAATATTATTTTTATTTTGTGATGTGAAAATTTTGAATTATTTATTTTATTTTGTGTGAAAATTTAAAAAAATTATAATAATCAGATAAAATAAGAATAGAATGGTTGTAAAACAAACTAGAGAAACCCTTTAATCTTATGCATAAAGGAATCAAAACGTTATTATTCTTTGGTTGGAATCTTTTGAATTGACAACGCCACTTGCTAATTAGACACTGAGCTTTATTGGTTCACTTGCTACACAAGCAAGAAAGACAAATTTAGAGGATAAAAAAAAAAAACCAGTAAAACATAGCGAGCAAGGCACGTTCTGCAGGCCAATTTAATTCTAGAAAGAGACCTGAAGTGCCAAGGACACGTCTCTTTCTATTCTTTCGATTATCCAATCCAAAATGTCATGGTCGAAAGTTTGTATTCGATTTCTTTCCCAAGAAAAGAAAAAGAAGAAATTTCCTCTGTTCGTATCTTAAAGCCAGCTGTGAACATGACTGTAAAGGTTGGCAACATGTCATATATATCTTTAAACGCAAGAATGGAATGGGAAGAACATAGGCAATCATAGAAAAGAGTAACACAGTTATTCAACAAAAAAGGGTTCCTAAAAATTCTTTCTCGAGCAATAAGTAAAAAAACATCAAGGAAGAATCTTGGAAAACAAAATGTATCCACGTACATTCAGACTTGTAGTTGAGGAATAATCTCATATTATCTGTAGATAAGGTCTTGGACATATTTATAAGGAATTAACAATCTTCTCTTGTAGAACCGATTTTATGAGAAAAGTTAGGCCCATAAATTTCTTCAAGATTATCAGTTGAGGTTTAATTGTTATTACTCTATAGAGATTACATGAACCAAAAACATACCATCATCAAAATAGTAGTTTCTTCAGTTGCGGTTTTGGTTTTAGACGATATCCCGACCGTACCAAATCAATGACAATCTCAAACGAAAGAATAAACCAAAAAATAAATAAAAGGGAACCAAGAGCAACCTGATCTCCAAAGAAGTCGAGCAAGGCAGAGTGACGGTCTTGAAACAAACGGTTTCCGGTCCAGAGTTCATGAACTTGTCTCAGAGCTTGGCCGCCGGCGTACAAGGTCGACAGAATTGCTATTGCCAGCACGTACCTGTTCCAATTCAACTCATTCCCCAAAAAGAAGAAATTAAAAATCTCAATACGAAATCAAAGTTCCAGTTGACAATCATCTCTAACATCTATTCGATTCAATTCAATTTCTCCACCTGTACTCTTCGTATTTGTCGAATTGTTCCCAATCGCCGTGCTTGTTGCTGGCCATGATGATAAAAGCGAGCAAAGAAAACAACAGAGCCAGTGCTCTCAAACCCAACGACCCTCTCTTTACGAAATCCTCTCTCTTCCATCGCCGTAATATCTCCGGCACCCCAAATCCCGTGGCCGTGTGCTGGTTCTCAACGTCGGGGACGGCCAAGGGAGGGGCAGTGGGTCCGGTAGGCGGTGACCCCACGTGTTGTTTGGCCGTGCGGTCTTCGACTTCCGACATGTTTTGTCAAACTGGATGCCTCCGAATTCAGAGAAAAGTAAAGAATTTTTGGATCGGGTGAAAAGAAACAACGTAGAAGCTAATTCAAGCTTTAGGAAGAAAGTATATAATTCGCAGGGACAAGAAAAAGGAAATTATTTGTTCAAAAGATTATTATAATATTAAAATGACAACTCACAGCTTCTTTCATCTTCAATTCATCTGACAAAATTTATATTTTATTTAAATTATTATTATTTTATTTAATTTTTTTGTTATAAAATATTATTATACCTAAAAAGACAAAAATGGAGAAAAATTGTAACGAACTTCGGTTAACGCGGTTTAATCAAAGTGAGACAACCTGTGCTGGCCAATAGTTTGGAGACATTTGGAATTGGAGAGTGGGACCCTGCAGATCAGCTTCGAATTCATCAAACAACCAACGCGGTTGGCACTTCCTATGGGATAGTTAGACTCGTTCATTTTTTTTAAATACTCTAAATTTATATTATGAAAAAATAATCTCATAAATTAAATTAATATAATTTGATATGATTCGTTAGATTATAAAATAATTTTTATTATAAAATAGATCTAAAATAACAGATAAAACTACATCAGTTTATAAAATTATTTTATATAATTTATTTGTTTCTTTCTTAACAAAAAGGTTGTTAATATTAACTTATTTAAGGATTAAAATCTTCTCAAATTTTTATTCTAATCTGAAAGGATTGATGGGAAAAAAATATATACGACGATTTAACGTATTTATTGTTGTGTAAAACTCGTTTTATATCTATTGTTTTCTCTTTAATATCTTGAATTTGTGCTTGAATTTAGAAGAATTTAAATAGAATTATTGAATGTGGCTCCATTAACATTGTCAAGGAAATGCTTCCTATATTCTCTTTACGACATCACTAATATTATGCATATTTCTCTCGTACTCTAAATTTTAGGATTTGGTCAAGAATTTTAAGAATTTATATCTAAATATGGTGCTACCCATAGTGGCGAAACCAAGAACTTTTATAAGGGTGCCAACTTTTTTATTGTGTTACACATTTATATAAAATAAAATAAAAACTAAAAAATCTTAAAAATATAACTATATATAAAATTAAATCTCAATAATTTGTTGCATAGACATAGAAATAAAATTCTAAAACACACAACTTAATATATGTTTTAAATTTCTGACGATAATATTTTATGGAATAATATTAATCTATTATTATTTTTATAATGAAATATTTAGAATTTATTTTCTTCATAAAACTATCAAGTGATATTTTAAAATGTCATCTTTCATTCTAGTATGTAAGCTAGTTTATCAAGTTTCATTCAAAATCTAAATATTTTCGTGTCACATTAAACATATAATGCTATAATTGAGACCTTAAATATTTTTTTTTACTCAATGAAGTCTAGATCAGGATAAAACCTCTCAACTATTTTTCATGTAAATCATTAATCATAAATGATTTTTTTTTTTTTTGGCATTTTAACTTTAGATTCCATATTAAGAAATCTAATATTATATAACAAAAAATATTGTATAACAAAAAAAACTTGGAGATCCATATTAAAATGTTTATTATTTTTCTTAAACTTAATTTTAATTTAATTTTGGCGAGGCCACATCTTTGAAAATAAATAATATATAAAAATTATACTACTTATCGAATGAATGTCACATTAAGGTCTGTTTGGATAGTAAAAGTGTGTCATCTCATTATCTGACTATTACAATTTTCTCAAATTCTCCCACAAAATATAATAAATAATTTAACTTTTTCAAATTTTAAAATAATAATAATATTAAAAAAATATTTTAATAATATTTTATATAAATTTTATTTTTATTTCAACTCATCTCATTTTAACTCACTATCCGGACAGGACGTAAGAAAAACAAAATTGTCTATCATATATAGAAATAAATATCCCGTTTAAGGAACATACAACATGCCATTACCAATTCTTGAGCGCAGGATTGGTCACTCTTCTTTCATGGGATGTGACATAATCTAAACTTTCATATCGTTGATTCTTTCACACCTTTTCACTTTTTTTTTTTCTCGATATCCAAAAATGAAATTATTTTTGCCTGTTTAGAAGTCTATTAATCTATATCATTTTATTATGATCAGTGGTATTAAATAATTGTTACATGCAATCATTTGGTGTTACATCAAAAACTGATAAAAATAATATTTAAAAAATTATAAATATCATTTTTCTTTCCCGAATAATATCCCATGGATACTAAATATATAGTTAAAAGTGTAAAAATTCAAACAAATCTGACATGAGTTATCTTCAAACATGAAAATATGATCAACACCAGCAACGTAGAAAATGTTAGAAACAAGATCACAATCACACCATGAGCCTATTAAGAAAAAATGTATCAGCAATTGAAGTTTGAGAATTATTCGGAGCCATTGATGGGGGCCACCTAAAGAGATCAGTAAAAAGGACATAAAGCATATAATATGGGTTACAGATTTCTGCAAACTGTTAGGTATTATTCTTATTCTTATAATAAACAAGCTTTTTTTTTATAGTACTTGAGACGTTGATAGTTTGTATCCTGAAATCATTGCTGACACTGCCAATGATAAAAATGCAAGGAAAGCCATGCTGATGGCTGCAGCTGCCGCCTCTGTAAATGCACTTCCCGAATAATCTGCAAGATATGTCTCATCATCTAAATATTGGAACAAGCGATTAGTCTGTGGTATTGCTGCAGATGCTGCTGATATCAAGAGGTATGCCATAATCTGCATAAATAAGACATTGCTAGACATTAACTTAACATGATCAATGACGTGCACATGATTCTGCAGACCAAATTGTCTCTTGAAAGAAAAATTTTCTTTGCAGTTCTCACTTGAAAATTATATGTGCAGACCTTTTATTAAAAGAAAAAAAATATTATTTTAAGAAGAATATTTTTATAATTTAAAAAAAATTAAAGATAAAATTACTTAGACTTGCATTACAGTCTCCAAATAAAGACTATATGTAGCATTGCTTCTCTTGAAAGGGGAGATCATTAACCAAATCAAAAACTTCAGCCACATGCATGTCATGCATGCTTAGTTGTCTTCCTTTCAACATGACATGAACAATTAATGAACTATATATTAAACAGTACGTAGAGAAAAAGATGGAAAGACCAACCTGATCTCCAAAGAAGTTGAGAAAGGCAGAGGTACGCTGTTGTAACAAAGTTTTTCTGGTCCGAAGTTCATGAACTTGTCGCAAAGTTTGGCCACCTGCGTACAAGGTGGACAGAATTGCTACTGCCAACACGTACCTATATATATATATATGTATATATATAAAATTTAGATATTTCATTAAAAAATAAAATAAAATAATGATATTATATGTTGAATGATCATGAGTAGTAGTTCTCCAGTACCTGTATTCTGCCCATTTGTCAAACTGCTTCCAATCTCCGTGCTTGTCACTGGCCATGATGATAAACGCCAGCAAAGAAAACAGAAAAGCCATTACACTCGTAGCTAAAGATCCTTTCTTTATTAAATCCTCTCTTTTCCATCGCCGTACGATCTTATCCGACACCTCCGATTTCGTGACCTTGTGCTGATTCTCCACTTCAACAACGTTCGGAGTGTCGACGGGATTGGCTATGAACCCAGTCCGCGAATTCCCTATGTCTGATTCAGAAGCAGGGTCCTGATGATCATGGCCGGCCGGCTGATTCATCGTCGGCGACCCCACGTCTTGTTTTGTAGTTTGGTATCCATGATCAGAATCCGACATGTTATCTCAATCTGATCAATGTCTCATAATTCAGAGAAGAATGAATTAGAATTTATAGAGGGTACTGCACAAAACAACATAGAACCATTGGGCTACCCTTCCTAAGACGACAAGATGAAAACTGTCTTTTTTTTTTCCCAAAAATAAAAATAAATTATTAAAATGACAACTATGAGTGAGTTTCCTAAGTGAAAAGATGGTTGATTGCAATGAAGTTGTTCGGCTTTACGTGAAAGGATATTTGTGGCATCCCCGTTAAGTACAAAGACGGATAAAGAAAATATTTATTTCTTGTGTGCATTGCGCGCGGCCTGAGCCGAAGGACTTTTGATTGATTGCAAGATATAAAATTTAGCATATTTTATTTTAATTAAAGTGTATAAATTTTTATAGTTTTTTTAACAAACAAAAACAAATTTTTTGAACATTGAAAATAATAAAATTAAAGCTTCAGCTTAAAAATGATTGTTTGAATTTTAAAAATGTATCCTGAGCTTAATATAAGAAAGTTTCTACTCATCATCCTTACATCACACACCACACATAATTTTTTAAGAAAAATTCTATTCATAAGCCTCATGCACCACAACACATTTTTTGTTATTTTTTTATTTTTTATTTCTCTTATCAAGTGTATCATATATGGATAATACGTAGAAGAATTTAATTGTTTTAAGAAGAATAAAATTAAAAAAAATTAAAAAAAATAAAAAATAAAAGAAATTGTGATGTGTGGTGTATGAGACTTATGAATAGCAATGCTCTTTTTTAATTTTTTAATAAAAAATTATTCTCATCAACTACTATTCATTATCTCACACTCCACACACCACACTTTATAAAAAAGTTATAGGTGTGGAGTGTGGAAGTAAATAGTAGCTGATAAATAGTATTTCTCTTTTTTAATTTTGTTCTCTTACCAAATATGTAGTGTATAGATGATGAATAGAAGAACTCAATTTATTTATGAAGAATAAAACTAAAAAAATTAAAAATAAATAAAAATAAGTGTGATGTGTGGTGTGTGAGATGATAAGTAGTAAAACTCTTATATAATCCTAAAAATTGAAGGTGTTAAACTTTTTTGCTCAGCTAATATTCTAAGAATGTCGATATTTAAATTATTTTATCAATATTTTAAAATCTCAAATTCTTTTTAGGTCAATTTTCTTATTTAATCAAATTAATTATAAAAGCGAAAAAAAAAGTACAAACGGATATTAAGATTTTGGCTTCAAAATAAAATGTTGGCACTTTAACATTGCGAAGCAAAACAAATTCGCTGTGGGTTTCCTCGACCCAACATTCTTGGTCAAGCGGAAACAGGCCTTGTCCAGAAGAGTCCAAGATGGGGAGCTAGAGCCCAATGCCCTTCATTAATTACACTCGAGGACAAAGTATCTCTCTTTCAATTGAAATAAATGACATATATTTGATTAGCAATGATACGTACAGTTCTTAATTGAGGACTGTAATATAAATTTAGAAAATCTTATCTTTAAATTTTTTTAAAATTATAAAAATATCTCGTTTAAAATAATTTTTTTCTCATTTAATAAAAGGTCTGCACATACAATCCGTAAATAGAGACTGCAAATAAAATTTATCCTATTTGATTGAAAAAATCGAGTGATTTTATCAATATAATCACTTCAAAAGAGAGAAATAATTTAGGTATAAAAAAATTATATAAAAATAATCTTATAAATTGATGTGACTTGATATTGTTAGTCAGATTGTAAAATTATTTTTATTATAAAATAAATATAACGAATTAATATGAACATCATGTCAATTTATAAAATTACTTTTATATATCTATTTATGATTATAACATTCATTTCTAAAAATACGATAAAAATGCCTCATATTTATATTAAATGGATCAATATTTCTATCAATAATTTAAACAATAACTCTCACCGGTCATCATCCTACTATTCTATAAAGAAAAACTACCTGCATTGCATGTAAAGCTATGAAAAATTAGGGATGACAATTTTTTACGGGATTTGATAGGTAGAAATGATTTGACACAACAAATGGCGTATCAATATTTATATAGTCTTTTTTATTAAAAAATAAAAGAAAAATTAAAAAAAAAAGGAATAAAATCATTTATTTCACAAAATTTATTTTTATTTAAACAAATATCTTCCGTTTAATTTAATGTACTGTTTGATACACAAAATCCCTTGCATGGCTTTTTCATTTTTTACACACTTCGCAAGCCCGACAAGCAATAATAAGGTTAAAGTTGAGAATATCGACTTCTTATCAATTTGGGTAGATTCGAATATGACCCGATTATTAATTGAGACGAGTCTAATCAATCGGCGAGTTGACGAGATGGCTGCTAGCGACCCATTAACCTAAAAAAGTCACTCAAGTCATTATGATTATTACGCCTCGAATCAACCCATGAACCATTGATTTGCCACATGATGTTTTGCTAAAAATTTCTTACATGGTCTTGCTTTCTTTTCTTACATGGTTGTGCTAGGTCGGGTTAAACCAAAACCACCTGCATACATAAACGGGTTGTGTTGAGTTCAATTAGTATTTACATAATTACATTGGGTTGTATCAACTGAAACAAATCCAATAGACTCAATTGACATCCCTATGAAAAATGTAACAAATTCAATGAACACTCACTATTCCACCATTGAAAGACCACATAAATAGAGGGAGACCGAAAGAAACGATCGAATTACTAATAGTTGTAATTTACGTACCGTTTAGATAGTAAGTTGATATGAGATGGTTTTAGATAAGTTAAATAAAATATTATTTTTTAATATTATTATTATTTTGAGATTTAAAAAAGTTGAATTGCTTATTATATTTTATGTGAAAATTTGATAAAATTGTAATGATAAGATGAGATGAATTAAAGTCATTTCTCAATCCAAACGAAGCCAACACATAGCGGATGTGGAAGCTAATTACCTTAGCTTATATAAAAAAGTATTGCTGTTTTGACTTTTTTTTTTTTATAAATGTAATAGATAATTCTACAATAAATTAAATAGTGTATTACATAGTAGACTCATACAGAATTATAACTCTAATTCTCCGGTACATGCTTTTTCTAATGAATACTGATAGCCTTATACTCACAATCAGTTTACAGCCTAGATAATGAAAAAATAAAAATAAAATGATATGAAAAGTATGTTATAATTTTGCAAGATATTTTTTATGAGTAGAGCTATATTTACTTACAGTTTTACTTATAAAATTCATTTTATTAGTTTGTTTTTGAAATTTAAATTTAAATTTCATAATTTTTAACATATCATTAATAATTCACATGTGGAGAAGTAAAATTTTTATAAATCTCTCTCAAGTACATTTAGGATTTGATTGGAAATAAATCTTATCTCATTCTATCTCATTCTCAAACATAATTCAAAAAAAAAATCAAACTAATTATTACTATTTTTTCAAATTAATTATTACAACTTTTTCAAACTAATTATTACAATTTTTCCAGACTTTCAAACAAAAAATAATTCAACTTTTTCAAATATTCAAACAAAAATAATATTATAAAACTATATTTTAGTAATATTTTTTATTCAATTTTTTGTCTTATTTCTCAAAATCTAATAAAAGTAAACTCAAATTATCTCATTACTATTTACAAACTATCTTACTATTATTTATAAAATTCTCACTCTCCAAACGAAAACTTAGGCTCTATTTGGATTGAGAGAGACTCTCGCCTCATCTCATCTCATTATTATAATTTTTATAAATTTTTATATAAAATATAATAAATAATTCAATTTTTTTAAGTTTTAAATTAAAAATAATATTTTATTTAATTTTTAATCTATATTTCAATCCATCAATTTCATATCAAATCACTGTACAAACCTAACTTTAGTGTTTTCATTTTTTATTGTCTTAATTATAAACTGTTGGCGTTGCAAACCAGTTGGAGCCTTTCATCGTCCTTTTCTGGTTGGGTTGATAGTTTGTATCCCGAAATCAATGCCAACAAGGACAATGTTAAGAGTGCAGGGAAAGCCATGCTGGCGGCTGCTACTGCAGACCTGACCAATTATAATACGCCTCCCGATTAGCCAATCAGAAGACATATATCCCACCCAAAGATTGGTAAAATCGATTGATGTGATGGGAACTGCTGAAGATGCTGCCGATATAAAATGGTGCATCAATGATTCAATAGCCTTTTCTATTCATCATATGTCTCCATAATGAGTTTAGATACTTTTACCTTTTGTTTTCTTTTTGTTTTTCTTTTTTTCTTTTTTTTAATTTTGTTTTTAATTTTTTTATTTAATGATTAAGAAAATATATTTTATGATATTTAAATTTTTTTTAAATATTTGAAAATATAAAAAAATATACCAAATGCCTTGTCGGGACAAATTGATAGAATTTTTCCGATAACTGTAGCACCATTCGTACCATAATCTGCATAGAAATTCGCATGGTTTGATTATCATTTTATTTCATTTTTTTTTATCTTATCTAATTACTATAACTTTCTTTTGATTATATAAATTATTTTATTTCATCTTATCTCATCTAATTACTATAATTTTTTTAAATTTTTAGATAAAATATAATAAACAATTCAACTTTATCAAATCTTAAAAAAAATTAAGAAATAATATTCAAATAATATTTTATTCAACTTTCAATTTTTATCTTATATCATTTTATTTCATCTGTATAACTAAACGAGAAGTGTTACATTCACAAAAATAATTACATAAAAATAATTTTAAAAATTGATATGATTTTATCTGATTCATTAAATTTACTTTATAATAAAAATAATTTTACATTAAGCTACGTCAGTTTACTAAATTATTTTTGTGTAATATATATGTGGCCAAAGTATTTTCTTATTATAATTATTCACACCACATCATATATAGGGATTACTTTCATGGTTCTCTTTGCTAAAGAAGATATATATGGGGGGATGTTCATCCATATGGTCTACATATATACAAATTGGTCAGACAACAAAAGTTACCCAAAGCAACCAATAAAAACTAGAACTCCTTAACAAGATCATGTGCACGTACTTCTGCAAACCAAATTGAGGGAGTCGGGGGTGTCTTGTGTATATCATTGCCTTCCGGCCAAGCTAGGCAATGGCTGTTGCCTGGACGCTAGCTCCAGAATAATGGAATGCACATTGACATGGCAACATCGCCCTTGAAATTAAGATCCAGAAAAAACCTGCATTTATCCAACCCAATCTGTAGTCCAAGCGACAGCTACATCCATCTCAACCACTCCTGCAAGAGGAATGTTAGCTCTTAGCTGTACTATATACTGCTGCTGCGTCTAACAACGACAGCTGCCCCTCCCGGCCTCGTCATTCACGTGGAGCCATTTATAGTTTCGGTGCTTCCAAAATGACAAATTTTACAAAAAAATCTTAGGTGGAGGGACTTTTACGTATTTTTTATATATTTTATTAAGAATAATACTAAGTATAATTATAAAATATATAAATGTATGTGTAGTTACTTTTAAAAAGAATATAATTTATTATTAAAAAATTAATTTATTTTTATGTGAGTCTCGTATTTATTTATTTTTTTTAAAATAATTACACGGCGCTTGCACACGATTGCAACTATTATTTCTTTTTTATTAATGTGATTGACGGCATCATTTTTAAAAATTTAAAATAATTTTTTTAATCAATCACATTAATAAAGTGCGAAAAAATGACTGTATATAACAGAATTTCAAATTTTAGTCAGATGATGTCTACAAAATTAAATTCTCTTTCTTTAAAGATGGTTTCAACTATTAATCTTATTTTCATTTCCAATCACATCTAATGACAACATGTTATGTAATTAAAATTATTTATATATACACTAATCTTAATTAACATGATATTATATGATAAACTTATATTATTCTAAAATCATATAATGAGCCAAAATTATCGAATAATTACTTCAAGATTATATATAGTATAGATAATGAGACTGCATCACGTTTTTCCAATCTCTGAGAATCATATTCTTGAGAGTGGGCCCTTTTGTCTTTTTTTTCTAATCGTTCTTTATTAATCATAAAAGTTAAGAGTACTAGATATACGCAAGTTTTGTACATTACTTTTGAAAAAAGTGATATATATTATAAAATAAAAAATAAAAAATAAAAAATAAAAGACTGATTTTTTCTTATGGGTCACAAATTTATTTATATTTAAAAAAAAATGTGCAGAACTTATATATCTTAAAACAGTAATTAAGATGAAGCTATTGCTTTGTTAAGGGGATTACAATTATGTGCTCAATAGGGTGTTCCAAAAGTGTTGCTAGAATCTGATTGTTTGATACTTGTTGATGCTTTGAATGGTATATATGAGTTCCTAACTGATTTTGATTTTATTCTACAATAAATTCGTAGACTTATGCGAAGTTTTCAAGAGGTTAAAGTAGTTCATGTTCATCGGTTGGACAATATGGCTGCTCATCGGTTGGCAAGATATGCTTGGGAAGTGGATGATATTGTGATGTGGTGGGACTATTGTCCTTCTTTTATAAGTCAAGCTATTTGGCTTAATAAGATTTCTATTTGTAAGGATTCTACTTGATATCAATGAATGTTTCAGTTTTATCCAAAAAAAAAAAGATGGTTAGATCAATGGATACTTTTTGCAAAGAAAGGTATTTAAGTAATTTACCATTAAACATTTATAGTTTGAGATTTTTTAGCACATCATATGAATAAGTACCATGTTAATCAATTTCATCATCAATTCATGCAGTAGATGAGATTTAAGGAATTTAAATGCATATTTAAGATAGCAATCATGATATGCTTTAAAATACGGCCACAGAATTTATATAATTTTTCAAATCTGAATTAAGATATATTTGAACTTTTTTTCTCTACCTATCTAATAGGTTTTCATGTTGTAGAAGAGGGCCGGTTTGGGTTCATTTCATAAATCATTGTAATCACATGCTTCCATGCACATGCTAGCTTATTCATGAGCTTCATGATTATATGTTTTAATTATTTGCATGCATTATCGGCGGGTAGGAAAGTAGGGGCCTCATATATCATTGGATCTATCCATGTCCATTTGATGAATCCCAATTGGTTCACGTTAAACCTTCTTTTTCTTCTTTGAGAGATTTTTAGTTTTTATGCATATACATTAATTAAATAAAAAAAAAATAGTTTCATTCATGTATAGTTTTTAGTTAGGAAAATGTTACATTCTACATTCTTATATCACTTATATCTTATTGTGTTGACGGGACTAGAGCCGCAAATAAACAAGACTACTCATCAAACCGCTCGAGATTGGTTCTATCAAATTCGAGTTTGACTCTATATTAAATTAATCGATCGTGAATACAAAATTATGATTGATTATTAAACAGAATAATTTAATACAGAATTAAAGTTTAGCAACTCGTATGAGTTCTTATTAACTTGAATAACTTGATATGTATTATTTCTTATAGTAGTATCTCTATATTTATGAGGAGAATATATTGAATATTGAAAGAGATTAGAGGAAAACATGTTCCTAATGCTAAACATGTTACTTGAATAATGTTTTTTTAAACATGTTGTTCATTAATCAAAAGGGTTAAGATAGATGAGGAGGTGGTAGGGTTCCCTAAAAAACACCTCATTGCAATTAATACAGTGCTAAAAAAGAAAATAAAAATAAAATATGGGTTGTATGACCAATAAATTGGTCTCCACCTATCTACATTATTCTTGAAAGATCCGAGGGGGGGCTTTTTGAAGCGACGATCTTGAACAATTTACCAAGTGAACTATGTTGCCACTGCTGAAGACGATGGTCGATAGTTTTGAATTGTATTTTTCTACTCTAAAATGTCTGAAAGATAGATCAACTTCCTCCATCTCAAAATATTTGGTTAAGGAAAGTGGCAACATAGTTAGATAAGTAGCTTTGGATGGTGGTGGTCAGAATAGTTGACATGAAATTGTGTAGGCATGTGGAGGATAGGGGCCCCCACTCCGCCCCTACATAGGCAGGGGATATTTCGGGCCCCTATAACTTAGCACCATCCCCAATGATTAGCAGGTGCCCCATCGGGACACCGGGGGCATATTGGCCCCCACGACCTTTTGCCCCGCCTTGTCTACTGCCCACCCATGGCGAAAAAGTTAAAAACAATTGGAAAACGCTGAAAAAATTCAAAACAACTGAAAATCCACAACAAATCTACTGCAAATCTTTATCCATCTACAAAAAATCGAAAAACAATAAAAAAAAATTCAAAACAATAATAAATCTAAGCAAACCAGCAAATTGTGGTTCCACGACCATTCGATTTTCGTGCTTCAAGAAGGAGGAGGAGGAGAATAGGAGAGGAGAGGAGACTGAGGAGAGAACAAGGGTGCCACTGCGCCAGCGAGAAGGAGAGAGAGATATGGCGACTAGGGAGGGAGGAAGAGTCAGAGAGACTAAGAGAAAGAGAGAGAGAGAGAGAGAGAGAGAGAGAGAGAGAGATGGGGGAGGAGGCGGATGGTTAGGTTTTAAGTTAAACCTAATCCTGAACGACGTTGTTTACGTCGTTTTATTTTTAAAAAATAAATAAAATCTATGTAAATTGACATCATTTTATCAAATAAAAGTATTTTTTGTAACATTTTCGTCAGGTACCTGGAATATGAATATTAGTTGCTATGGAGTGGCATGTGTAGACGAGAAATTTCTAAATCACAAACAAATTTTACTATAATATATTTACAAATTGACGTGACTTTTTATAATATATTAGATTGTAAAATTATTTTTATTATAAAGTAGGTATAACATATCATATAAAATTATGTCAATTCATAGACTTATTTTTATAAAATTTTTATGTAGATGTATTACTTCTCCAATAAAATCTTCACATGATACTTCGTCAAAAGTCAACCGTGACCGGCAGTGATCATAAAAGAAAGTGGAAAGTGAGCCCAACTCTATAAAAGAAAGAGGAAAAAATTCACCACTATCAGAGTTTTTTCTGTTTCTTTTGCACCGCGCAACATAATGCCGTTGAAACCGGCTGCATTTTACGGATTTTTGGGGAATTTTCGGGGATGCGGGGTCATTTTTTATAAATTTGGCCAGTTGGGGTACCTCCTACCCTACCTGCTGGGTGCCAAAACTCGTTATTAATAGTGCTTTGGGACCATGGCTTTTCCCTTCTTTTTCTAGCCTCGCTCCTCAACCAACTCCATCCTCATTTTCTATATAATCATAAATTCTAAAAAACTTTTACTCTAACCATTCTTAATGTCTCGTTTATTTTTATAATTTTTCTTATCTCGTCTTATATATTTATTATAATTTTTTAAAATTTTTATAAAAAATAAAATAAATAATTCAACTTTTTCAAATTTTAAAATTAAAATAATATTAAAATAATATATTCTAACAATATTTTAATCATTTTTTAACTTTAATCTCAATTCTTTTTATCTCATCTGTAAAAACAAACGTTATTCAATGTCTATTTTTTTCGTGCTTTGGAAAGAAATTCTTCGAATCAAAGACACTACTTGTATCAAGTTCCAATTCAAACCCTATCCATTCGTGGATTTTAATTCCATTCCAATAATAATTCTTATATATATAAAAAAAGAATTTATTTTGGTATAATCTAATTGAGTTTTGAGTCCTAATATTGAGTAGTGGTATTTGTAGAAGTTGAGAAAGTCATTTTAGTGCAATAAGATAGGGATGGGATTGAGAGGTTACGTTAAGCCGAAGTCCCAATCAAAAGCTGGATTCAACGAGGGAGGAGGCAAGGGAGGGACAGTGACACACTATACGAATCTCATTGGTCTGCCACATCCTTTGGATTAGTAACTCAAATGCATCCTTCAAAAAATAAAAACCCTCAAAAATGGAAAGGGAGGGTGTCCCATTCCCAGAGAGAGTGCAGATGTTCCAGCAACTTCCAAAGAATGGAATTAAGATTACGTTTGGATATTGAGATGGTCTCGATTCTGAAATGAGATTTGTGAATAGTAATAAAAAGTTAATAAATAATTTATAAATAATAATAAAATAATTTGGTTGCCTAAATGCTCGGATTCCGATCAAATGTTGGTCATGAAGTTGAAGGTACGCAAAGTTTCTTGTTATTTTTAACAAGCTAAAATGAAAAAAAGAAAAAAAAAAATAGCAAGATGAGGTGAGTATAAGCTGCCAATCCCAAGCAATACACGTGACATGTTTGAAGCTTTAAAAGGTGCGCGGCGTGTTTACCGTCAACCTAAATCCAAACAACGGTAACTAAAAAATAAAAAAAATAAAATAATATCAGTGGAGCTCCTCAAAATTACTATTCAAAATTAACACTCAATTATTTTTTATTTTTTCAATGATTATAGAGGTTAAAAAATTATTTTAAAAAAATTAATATGCTAGCGGTTACTGCTAGACGGCCCGCTAGCAATACTAAAAAAACTTATTTAAGGTCTCGTTTGAATATAGAAACGATTTTATCTCATCTCATCATTACAACTTTTTTAAATTTCTACATAAATTATAATAAATAATTCAATGCTTTCAAATTTTAAAATAATAATAATATTAAAAAATAATATTTTATTTAACTTTCATTTAAAACCATCTCATCTTATCTCATTATCCAAACAGAGCCTTAACGGTACTTCGCCGTCTTGTGAGCCAACCGAAACCATCACGTGTGTCTCCGTCGCTATATTTTCCCGAAAGTGCTACAAGCCTACATCCACAATTATATCCTATAAAATAAACTCACATGTTACCTATTTTATATTATACGATAGATTTATTTTATAATAAAAATAATTTTATAATGTAACGTATTATATTAAGTCATGTTAATTTAAGAGTTTATTTTTTAAATTTTTTTATGACTAAAATATTTATTATTATTAAAAATGATTGTACGTCTATGATTTTTTAAAAGGCGCAAGAGGTTATATATATATATATATATATATATATATATATATATATATTATAAGATGAGTACTGCTACACGTATGTACAATTTGAGTATGAGTGACAACCCATTTTATCAATATTTTTTTAATGAGAATACCTTTAAGCCGGTCGGGCTGTTCAATCCTAAATAACAACCCTCCAATAATAATCCTCCACGTAGGTGTTTCAATTTACATATCCTGCACCCATTTTAAAAGATAAAAAACTCCACAAAAAGCTTCTGCAAGTCCCGTGCCCCTCATCATCTTCCATACTGACCAAACCCAGAGAAAACAAGCTTCCATTTTCAGTGCCCCTTCGTCTTCCACACTGACCAAAACAAGCGATGGAGTGACCCAAAGAAAACAAGCTTCCATTTTCGGTTCCCCCTTCATCTTCCACCTTGACCAAACCCAGAAAATACAAAATCACCATCAGATAGAAATACCATGTTTGAACCTGTTTTTCGCTCTAGAAGCTGTTCGGAGATTGGACCAAAACCATATATGGAAGATGAGCACATATGTATAGATAATGGAATTGAACATCTAGGTCCAATTGAACACTTTTCTTCTTTGGGAGCTTTCTATGGGGCTTGTAACTAAATTGTCGAACTCGTCTATTTAGAAATTATAGTTCTGACTTGTCAATTGCTTCAAGTATTATATCAATGAATAAACAATCCAGCTTGTTGATCATTATTGTCTTGCTGCAGTTCTTTGATGGCCATGGGGGTGTAGATGTAGCTTTGTTTATTAGAGAGAACATTCTTCAATTTATTCTTGAGGACTCTCATTTTCCCATTTATTCATCTGATGGCCACGGGTGTAGACGGCTTGAAGAACGTCTGGTTTTTCTGCATTCTCCCAAGTCTTCTTTCGTTAGAGGCAGTGAGGTGCACGAGTGAAGGGTTTTCAAGGATGTAATTAGATGAAAAATGATCTATTTTACCTTTTATGAAGTACCCTACGTGTCTCATTCTAATTGGAGGCTGTTAATCCTGTAAGGCCAGTCGGTCTGTTCGGAAGAGGAACTCTTTTTTAAGTTGAATTTCAAATTTCAAATTTTAAAATTGTTACAATTTTCAACATTTGACACATGATATATGAGTAAAATCGTAAGTATAAACAACATTTTTCTAGTAAGATTATTTCACAAACTAATATTTAAATTATTGAAATGCACGAATAGGATAGGATATATAGGAGTATTAACTATTAAGTGGTTGAATCTGTAGGGCTAATTCGATTTCTTATTAGAGCATTATTATTGGTTTTTTCAAATTTATTTTTAAAATTTGATAAAAAAAATATATTTTTTATAAATCCAAAACATCTCTAACCATAACCCCACATTCAATAAATAATAATATAATATTAGTTTTTAATAATAAATTTTTTAATTTTTTTTCATATTTATAATTATACTAACTATATGTTAATTAATAATAATATTTATTCCTTCATATATTTCAAAATTAAACACAAAAATAAAAATAAAAAGACATTGAGAGAAGTGAAAATCGTGAAAAATGAAAACTGAAAAGCAAAGCAATTGGAATAATTTTTATAATAAAATATTACTTTTGAATATGAACAATACATATTTAAATTTGAAGATATACTTAAAATTACTGTAACTCATAGTTCAAGATTTTACTTTTTGAAGAAGTCAATGTAAATCATTTTATCTATATTTCTTTAAATTTTAAAGATGTATTAACTTTTGAAGAAGCCAATACCAATAATATTAGCAAAGTAATAATGACGAAATATTTAAAATCTTATTTATTCATCAGATTTGCAAGTGGAGTGGTAGTATTAACATGAGAATGATATTTGGAATTGTGAATATTGCGTAGTTATTTTAAAAAATGAGTAAATATAAAATTTATGTAAAATAAATTAAATTTTTAATAATAATAATATTTTTTTAAACGATTATTATTCTTACAACTATATATAACATTAAGCGTGGAAACCGGCTATTCCGGTCATCCCTCCCTCCCTCCGCGTTCTTCTTGGTTCAGCTCCTACTCAGCTTTTTCTTTCCTAATTCCTGCACTGAACCAAACTCTTCTGGAGTGCGACTGAAAGGAAGCGCCATGGTCGCGGACCTCCTCACTAACCCTTAAGAGAATCCGCTCTCACTGCACAGCAAACATGTATTGCTGTTTTGCCCCCTTTTCTGCTCTCCATTGCTCAATCTGTAACCACCTCTCCCACCGAAGATCCTTAATCGGAGCCAACCACACCTCCGCTCGCTTCTGCTCTCGCTAACCTCATCATCTCTATCTCTCTTTCTCTCTAGTGCCTTCGACTTTGCGGGTTTTTTTTTTTTTTATTTTTTGAGACAGGGTGCAACATTAGCAGTCATGGAGCCTGCCACAGGCAAGCCCGGCTCCCTGAGGAGCATTCTGGTCCGGTTGCTCTTGTTCGGTGTTCTCATCATTGTCGTTCGATTCGCCTACGTTGTTACGATTACCGGCGAGTCGTGTAAGGTCGTCGACTTTTGCTTCTTCTCCTTGCCGGAGACTTTCAATTTCATTATCTCCGGTGCCGGCCCTGGATCCTCTGCTATTGCTGCTAACGGCGCCTTACAGACGACCAACGGGTCGGATCTCTACACCAGCAAGGGTTGGATAAAGGCCGTCAATTTCTACTCCTCGGTCTTCCAGGATCTGATATCTGAAGGCTACCTATCGGAGGACTCGAAGTCCCTGTGCGTACAGACCCCTACCGGACAGGACGTCTACGCTCTGAAACAGGTTGGGGTTGAGGACTCGATTGGAATTTTCAAGAAAGCGTCACGGCCTTTGGTAATTAAGGCCCTTCCTAACCGAGTCCCATTCGACGACAATACCTTCGACTTCGTGTTCTCCGGTGGGGGTCGTCTCGACCAGGTGTCTCGGCCGTTGGAGTTGGCGTCGGAGATCGAACGGGCGCTGAAACCCGAAGGGTTTGCGGTGGTCCACATTGAAGCCAAAGATTCGTATAGTTTCAATTCTTTCCTTGAGTTATTCAACTCTTGCAAGTTAATCAAATCCCACGATATAGATGGCCTTGATTCGTTGATGCCTTATATACGCGAAATTGTCCTGAAAAAGGAGATTGAAATACTCGGCCTTCGAGGGGATGAGAAACCCAAACCCAATGAAGATTCGGAGACCAAGTGCTGGGTTCCGGAGCATAAGCAAGAACTGGTACAGAACGCGGAGCCGTTGATCATGGAAGAGCCGTTGAAGCCGTGGATCACGTTGAAGAGGAACATAAGGAATATAAAATATCTAACTTCAATGGCTGATATTAGCTTTAAGAATAGGTATGTGTATGTGGATGTTGGGGCTAGAAGTTATGGGTCTAGCATTGGAAGTTGGTTCAAGAAGCAATACCCAAAACAGAATAAGATCTTTGAAGTGTATGCCGTCGAAGCTGATAAGGCATTTCACGAAGAATATAGCTTGAAGAAAGCGGTTAGGCTGTTGCCTTACGCTGCGTGGGTGAGGAATGAGACATTGTTGTTTGAGATTAATCGAGACCTGGGCAAGAATGGCAATCATAATAGTAGAGGAATGGGGAGGATTCAACCCTCTGGTGGTGGTGGTAATAATGGTGGGGATGTGAATATGATTCAGGGGTTTGATTTCGCGAATTGGTTGAAGAACACGGTGACATAAAATATAATAAATAATTTAATTTTTTTAAGTTTTAAATTAAAAATAATATTTTATTTAATTTTAATCTATATTTCAATTCATCAATTTCATATCAAATCACTGTACAAACCTAACTTTAGTGTTTTCATTTTTTATTGTCTTAATTATAAACTGTTGGCGTTGCAAACCAGTTGGAGCCTTTCATCGTCCTTTTCTGGTTGGGTTGATAGTTTGTAACTTTGTATCCCGAAATCAATGCCAACAAGGACAATGTTAAGAGTGCAGGGAAAGCCATGCTGGCGAGTGGCGGCTGCTACTGCAGACCTGACCAATTATAATACGCCTCCCGATTAGCCAATTAGAAGACATATATTCCACCCAAAGATTGGTAAAATCGATTGATGTGATGGGACCGCGGAAGATGCTGCCGATATAAAATGGTGTATCAATGATTCAATAGCCTTTCCTATTCATCATATGTCTCCATAGTGAGTTTAGATACTTTTACTTTTTGTTTTCTTTTTCTTTTTTTTTTCTTTTTTTTTTTTTAATTTTTGTTTTTAATTTTTTTATTTAATGATTAAGAAAATATATTTTTATGATGTTGTAAATTTTTTTTAAATATTTGAAAATATAAAAAAATATACCAAATGCCTTGTCGGCACAAATTGATAGAATTTTTCGATAACTGTAGCACCATTCATACCATAATCTGCATAGAAATTCACGTGATTTGATTACTATCTTATCACATTTTTTTTTATCTTATCTAATTACTATAACTTTCTTTTGGTTATACAAATCATTTTATTTCATCTCATCTCATCTAATTACTATAACTTTCTTAAATTTTCAGATAAAATATAATAAATAATTTAACTTTGTCAAATCTTAAAAAAAATTAAGAAATAATATTCAAATAATATTTTATTCAATTTTTAATTTTTATCTTATATCATCTCATTTCATCTGTATAACTAAACGAGAAGTGTTACATTCACAAAAATAATTACATAAAAATAATTTTAAAAGTTGATGTGATTTTATCTGATTCATTAAATTTACTTTATAATAAAAATAATTTTACATTAAGCTACGTAAGTTTACTAAATTACTTTTGTGTAATATATCTGTGGCCAAAGTATTTTCTTATTATAATTATTCACACCACATCATATATAGGGATTACTTTCATGGTTCTCTTTGCTAAAGAAGATATATATGGGGGGATGTTCATCCATATGGTCTACATATATACAAATTGGTCAGACAACAAAAGTTACCCAAAGCAACCAATAAAAACTAGAACTCCTTAACAAGATCATGTGCACGTACTTCTGCAAACCAAATTGAGGGAGTCGGGGGTGTCTTGTGTATATCATTGCCTTCCGGCCAAGCTAGGCAATGGCTGTTGCCTGGACGCTAGCTCCAGAATAATGGATTGCACATTGACATGGCAACATCGCCCTTGAAATTAAGGTCCAGAAAAAACCTGCATTTATCCAACCCAATCTGTAGTCCAAGCGACAGCTACATCCATCTCAACTACTCCTGCAAGGGGAATGTTAGCTCTTAGCTGTACTATATACTGCTGCTGCGTCTAACAACGACAGCTGCCCCTCCCGGCCTCGTCGTTCACGTGGAGCCATTTATAGTTTCGGTGCTTCCAAAGTGACAAATTTTACAAAAAAAAATTTTGGTGAAGTGACTTTTAAGTATTCTTTATATATTTTATTAAGGGTAATGCTATGTATAATTATAAAATGTATAAATATTATACAGTTATTTTGAAAAAAAATATAATCTATTATTAAAAATTAATTTCTTTTCATATGAATTTCGTATTTATTTACTTTTTTTAAAGTGATTATACGGCGCTTGCATACTCACGACTGTAACTATCATTTCTATTTTATTAATGTGATTGACTAAATCATTTCTTTTAAATTTAAAATAATTTTTTTAGTCAATCACATCAGTAGAACGTGAAACAATGACTGTATGTAACAGAACTCCAAATTTTATTTAGTTGATGTCTACAAAATTAAATTCTCTTTCTTTCAAGATGGTTTCAACTATTAATCTTATTTTCATTTCCAATCACATCTAATGACAACATGTTATGTAATTAAAATTATTTATATATACACTAATCTTAATTAACATGATATTATATGATAAACTTATATTATTCTAAAATCATATAATGAGCCAAAATTATCGAATAATTACTTCAAGATTATATATAGTATAGATAATGAGACTGCATCATGTTTTTCCAATCTTTGAGAATCATATTCTTGAGAGTGGGCCCTTTCTGTCTTTTTTCTCTAATCGCTATTTATTAATCATAAAAGTTAAGAGTAATATTAGATATACGTAAGTTTTGCACATTGCTTTTGAAAAAAGTGATATATATTACAAAATAAAAAATAAAAAATAAAAAATAAAAAACTGGTTTTTTCTTATGGGTCACAAATTTATTTATATTTTTTTAAAAAAAATGCACAGAACTTATACATCTTAAAACAGTAACTAAGATGAAGCTATTGCTTTGTTAAGGAGATTACAATTATGTGCTCAATAGGGTGTTCCAAAAGTGTTGCTAGAATCTGATTGTTTGATACTTGTTGATGCTTTGAATGGTATATATGAGTTCCTAACTGATTTTGATTTTATTCTACAATAAATTTGTAGACTTATGCGGAGTTTTCAAGAGGCTAAAGTAGTTCATGTTCATCGGCTGGGCAATATGGGCTGCTCATCGGTTGGCAAGATATGCTTGGGAAGTGGATGATATTGTGATATGGTAGGACTATTGTCATTCTTTTGTAAGTCAAGCTATTTGGCTCGATAAGATTTCTATTTGTAAGGTTTCTACTTGATATCAATGAATGTTTTCAGTTTTATCAAAAAAAAAAAAAAAAGATGGTTAGATCAATGGATACTTTTTGCAAAGAAAGATATTTAAGTAATTTATCATTAAACATTTATAGTTTGAGATATTTTACCACATCATATGAATAAGTACCATGTTAATCAATTTCATCATCAATTCATGCAGTAGATGAGATTTATGGAATTTAAATGCATATTTAAGATCACAATCATGATATGCTTTAAAATACGGCCGCAGAATTTATATAATTTTTCAAATCTGAATTAAGATATATTTGAACTTTTTTTCTCTACCTAACTAATAGGTTTTCATGTTGTAGTAGAGGGCCGGTTTGGTTTCATTTCATAAATCATTGTAATCACATGCTTCCATGCACATGCTAGCTTATTCATGAGCTTCATGATTATATGTTTTAATTATTTGCATGCATTATCGGCGGGTAGGAAAGTAGGGGCCTCATATATCATTGGATCTATCCATGTCCATTTGATGAATCCCAATTGGTTCACGTTAAACCTTCTTTTTCTTCTTTGAGAGATTTTTAGTTTTTATGCATATACATTAATTAAATAAAAAAAAATAGTTTCATTCATTTATAGTTTTTAGTTAGGAAAATGTTATATTCTACATTCTTATATCACTTATATCTTATTGCGTTGACGGGACTAGAGCTGCAAATAAACAAGACTACTCATCAAACCGCTCGAGATTGGTTTTATCAAATTCGAGTTTGACTCTATATTAAATTAATCGATCATGAATACAAAATTATGATTGATTATTAAACAAAATAATTTAATACAAAATTAAAGTTCAGCAACTCGTATGAGTTCTTATTAACTTGAATAACTTGATATGTATTATTTCTTATAGTAGTATCTCTATATTTATGAGGAGAATATATTGAATATTTAAAGAAATTAGAGGAAAACATGTTCCTAATGCTAAACATGTTACTTGAATAATGTTTTTTTAAACATGTTCATTAATCAAAACGGTTAAGATAGATGAGGAGGTGGTAGGGTTCTCCAAAAGGGGGCTTTTTGAAGCGACGATGTTAAACAATTTGCCAAGTGAACTATGTTGCCATTGCTGAAGACGACGGTCGATAGTTTTGAATTGTATTTTTCTACTCTGAAATGTCTAAAAGATAGATCAACTTCATCCATCTCAAAATATTTGGTTAAGGAAAGTGGCAACATAGTTAGATAAGTAGCTTTGGATGGTGGTGGTCAGAATAGTTGACATGAAATTGTGTTGACATGTGGAGGATAGGGGCCCCCACCCCGTCCCTACATGGGTTGGGGGATATTTTGGGCCCCTATAACCCGGCACCATCCCCGATGATCATCAGGTGCCCCCATCGGGACACCAGGGGCATATTGACCACCATGACTTTTTGCCCCACCTTGTCTACCGCCCACCCATGGCGAAAAAGTTAAAAACAACTGGAAAATGCTAAAAAAATCCTAAACAACCGAAAATCCACAACAAATCTACTGCAAATCCTTATCCATCTACAAAAAATTGAAAAACAATAAAAAAAAATTCAAAACAATAATAGATCTAAGCAAACCAGTAAAAAACCACGACCACAAATGGCTATGGGTCTCTTCGCAAACCCATGACCATGAGTGGTTGTGCTTCCATGACCATTCGATTTTCATGCTTCAAGAAAGAGGAGGAGGAGAATAGAAAAGGAGACTGAGGAGAGAATGAGGGCGCCACCGCGCCAGTGAGAGAGAGAAAGAGAGATGGCGACTAGGGAGGGAGGAAAAGTCAGAGAGAGAGAGAGAGAGATGGGGGAGGAGGCAAATGGTTAGGTTTTAAGTTAAACATAATCATGAACGATGTCGTTTACGTTGTTTTATTTTTGTAAAAAAATAAAATCTAAGTAAATTGACATTATTTTATCAAAGAAAATTATTTTTTATAACATTTTCGTCAGGTACCCGGAATATAAATATTAGTTGCTATGGAGTGGCATGTGTAAAAGAGAATTTCTTAATCACAACCAAATTCTATTATAATACATTTATAAATTGACGTGATTTTTTATAATATATTAGATTGTAAAATTATTTCTATTATAAAATAAATATAATATATCATATAAAATTATATTAATTCATAAACTTATTTTTAAAAAACTTTTATGTGGATGTATTACTTCTCTAATAAAATCTTCACATGATACTTCGTCAAAAGTCAACCGTGACCGGCAGTGATCATAAAAGAAAGTGGAAAGTGAGCCCAACTCTATAAAAGAAAGAGGAAAAAATTCACCACTATCAGAGTTTTTTCTGTTTCTTTTGCACCGCGCAAGATAATGCCGTTGAAACCGGCTGCATTTTACGGATTTTTGGGGAATTTTGGAGGGGGTGGGACCTGGCCTCATTTTTTATAAATTTGGCCAGTTGGGGTACCTCCTACCCTACCTGCTGGGTGCCAAAACTCGTTATTAATAGTGCTTTGGGACCATGGCTTTTCCTTTCTTTTTCTGGCCTCCCACTTCAACCAACTCCATCCTCATTTTCTATATAATCATAAATTCTAAAAAACTTTTCCTCTAACCATTCTTAATGTCTCGTTTATTTTTATAATTTTTCTTATTTCGTCTTATATACGAATCTCATTGGTCTGCCACATCCTTTGGATTAGTAACTCAAATGCATCCTTCAAAAAATAAAAACCCTCAAAAATGGAAAGGGAGGGTGTCCCATTCCACAGAGAGTGCAGATGTTCCAGCAACTTCCAATTCTATATATTAGAAAAGAATGGATTTAAGATTACATTTCGAGATTGGGATGGTTTGGATTTTGAAATATATGTGAATAGTAATAAAAAGTTAATAAATAATAATAAAATAATTTCGCTGCCTAAATGCTCGGATTCCAATCAAATGTTGGTAAGTTGAAGGTATTTTAAGCTTTGTTCGGTAAGTAAATTTATCTCAATTTATTTCAACTCATTATTATAATTTTTTTAAATTTTAACATAAAATATGATAAATAATTTAATTTTTTAAATTTTAAAATAATAATAATATTAAAAAATAATATTCTAATAATATTTTATCAACTCAATTCAACTCAACTCAATATCTAAACCTATGTTAAAGTTTCTTGTTACTTTTAACAAGTTAAAATGAAAAAAAAAAAAAAATTAGCAGGATGAGGGGAGTATAAGCTGCCAATCGCAGAGCAATACACGTGACATGTTTGAAGCTTTAAAAGCAGCGCGGCGTGTTTACCGTCAACCTAAATCCAAACAACGGTAACTATCCAAAAATAAATAAAAAAATGAAAATGTCAGTGGAGCTCCATGGAGTTACTGTTTAAAATTAACACTCAATTATTATTATTATTATTATTATTATTATTATTATTATTATTTAATGATTATAGAGGTGAAAAAATTATTTAAAAAATAATTTAATACGCTAGCTGTTACTGTCTAGCAATACTAAAAAAAACTTATTTAAATTTCATTTCGATACAGAAATGATTTCATTTCATCTCATTTCATCATTACAATTTTTTTAAATTTCTATAAAAAATATAAAAAAAATTCAATATTTTCAAATTTTAAAATAATAATAATATTAAAAAATAATATTTTATTTAATTTTTATTTAAAATTATCTTATCTTATCTCCAAATGGGACCTTAACAGTACTTCGCTGTCTTGTGAGCCAACCGAATCTATCATGTGTGTCTCTATCGCTATATTTTCCCGTAACTACTACAAACCTACATCTACAAATATATCCTATAAAATAAACTCACAATATTACCTAATTTTATATGATATGGTAGATTTATTTTATAATAAAAATAATTATATAATTTAACGTACTATATTAAGTCTATTGCATAATATTTGTGTATGGGGATGCTTACAACAGGAGTTAGTTTGGCTTGTAACTTAAGTCACAGATATAACTTTCTTATGAATGAGATGAGGTCTATTTCCTAAAAAAAAAAAAAAAAAAAAAAAAAAAACCTCTCTAGCCATAGCCCCATATGGATTAATCAAAATAAAAATATAATATTAATTTTTTAATAATTTTTTTATTTTTTCATATTTTACAATTACACTAACTATATGTTAATTAATAATAATATTTATTCCTTCACATATTTTAAAATTGAACACAAAAATGAAAGTAAAAGGATATTGGGGGAAGTGAAAACCGTGAAAAATAAAAACTGAAAAGCAAAGTAATTAGGGTAATCTTTATAATAAAATATTACTTTTGAAGATGAATAGTACATCTTCAAATTTGAAGATATATTTAAAATTATTGTAACTCATAGTTCAAGTTTTTACTTTTTGAAAAAGTCAATATAGATCATTTTATCTACATTTATTCAAATTTTAAAGATGCATTAACTTTTAAAGAAGCCAAATATTTAAAATAGTGAAGTAATAATGGCAAAATATTTAAAATCTTATTTATTCATCAGGATTTGCAAGTGGAGTGGTAGTATTGATATGAGAATGATATTTGCGCGAATGTTGCGTAATTATTGTAACACCCCGTATTTTAGTGTATTTTTACTGAAGGAATTATTTTTATGTAATTAAAATAATTTCTCTTATTTTAAATTGGTTGGATTTTTAGTGAGTTTATTTCTATGATTTTTATTTGGTGAAAATTATTTTTATGTGCTTTCTAAATATTTATTTATTATTATGCATTTAAATTGCTTTTAATATTTAAATTAATTACCGTGGGATTTAATTATTTCAATTTGACTTTACCATTACGTTTAAATTATTTTATTTAACTTGTGGTTTTAAAATCGTTTCCGTTGGATCATTTTTGTGACCCAAGTTATGAGGATTGGACCTCATTTCTTTTCTCTCTATTTTTCTTTTCCTTTTCTTTTTCTTTTCTTCTTTTCTTTTTTTTCTTTTCTTTTTTCTTTCTCCTGCTGGCTTCATTCTCCCGCGCGATCTCTCTCTCTCCTCTCCTCTCCTCCGCCCGTTCCATCGTCCACTCCCAGCGCCGCCGTCCGCCGGCGGTGGTCGTCACCGCCCAGCCCATTAGACTCCCCAGCCGCCGGCCGTCCTACCCCACCAATATCACCGCCGTTCGTGCCGCCGTTAGCCTCCACGAAGCCCACGAAACCCACGACGCCGCGGCACATTTTCCTCCATTGCGCCGCCGTCGCGCCACCTCCGGCCACCATCTTCCTACCACTTCATCCCGGCCTCTTGGCAACCCATTGGACCCAACCCCAGCTCCGATCCGTCACCGGTGAAGCCCCACCAAGTCCATCTCCGATTTGCACTTTTTTGGCCTAAAACCACCCCTTGCGCCGCCACCCACGGCAAACCACCACCACCACTAGCTTCACCGACCTCCCTAGGCCCTACCCTATCAATCTTGGGTCTTCGTTTGTCCTCGTTGAAAAGTGGGTATCTGTGACCCACGGCCACAGTGTATTTTACACTGTGGTGTTGCTCAAACGTCGCCTTTTTCAACTTCGCGATCCTCGGAAAATTATTATATTGCACTGTAAGTATTTCTTCAAAGAATTTTCGTAATTTAAATGTATTTTTGCACTAACCCATTTCACTGTGTTTTTTTGGCATGCCGGACTGAGTCCGAGGAGTTCGGGGGTCGAATGGATTTGTGATTGGAGTTGTTTGGTTGGATTTGATTGGATTGGTATTTGTTGGTTTGGATGTTGTGTTGGTACATGTGCATTTCATCATTTCATGCATGATCATGTTTGTAAAAGAAAACTGGGTTTTCGTGTATTGCATTCATGTTCATGTGCTTTGAAAAGCTATGATTTTATGTGTTAATATTTTTGGTGCGTGTGTATCACGACCCCAAGCCGAGATGGGGCATTAACTCGGTGGAGCTCCTCTGGTTACTCGGGAGCGGAATATACTGAGTAACGTCCCTGGGTTGTCGCCGGGCGACAATGGGATCGGACGAGATGGTCTCGTGCCGACTCCATGGTCCTTCTGCTGGCGGGGACTAGAGGATGTCTGGCCACGTACGCGCTGGGCTCGGAACTGGGCATCGCTCGTTGCGTAGTGTGAGTGCTTGGCCATGTACGCGCTGGGCGCGGAACTGAGCACCGCTGCGAAGCCAGGACGTGCGGATGGTCCATAGGGGAGGCCATGGTGCATATGGAAATAATGCATGGTGCATTTGGGATTAATGCATTATTTTCTGGGAAAATAGTGCGAGTTGATTTTTGGGTAAATCATTTTCTGGGAAAATGATCTACGGATAATTTGGACCAAAATGGGATTTTGGTGTGTGTTGGAAATTTATCATTTTCGGGGAAAATGATGTTTTGTGGAAAAATGCATGTTTTCATGTGCATGCATGTTAGTTGCATTTAATGCATTTTGTATTACGTCGTTGTTTGGGTTATACTTACCTGCGAGACCATTTGTGGTGTCGCAGATTTTGATGCTGATGAGGAGGAGGAGGGCGAGCCTGAGGAGACGGCTCCGCCTGAGGAGTGATCTGGGATCACTCGTTTGTAGCTTTTAAACTATTGTAAATTATTTTATGGATGACTGTATAACTGCTATTTAAATCTTTACTGATGTTTGATTGTAATTAAATTCTGGTACTTAGTTGACTATCCGCTGCGTTATTTTATTTGAACACTGTTGCATTTACACACACTGGCACTTCGTTGGGATGTGTGACCGTGTTGTCACCATCCTGGCGTCTCGATCCCTGTGTATTTTTATAAGGGGGATTGGGGGCGCCACAGGTGGTATCAGAGCAGTTCGGCTCTGGGTAAAACCACATGTCCCTTAGGATAGTACCAGAAAATTATTTTTATTATTATTTTAAAATAATAAAATTTTTATTTAAGTGGTGTAAGTTAAGTTATTTATTTTATATTATGAGTTTATTACTATTTTATTTTATGTTAATTGATGTTAATTGACGTTATTTGTTTTTGTTGTTTTAATTAGTGTTTACCTTTGGTTGAGTATGGTTTTATTGGCTTTGTTTATTTTATTGTATAATAATTCTGTTGTTTATTTATTTTATTGTATAATAATTTTGTTGTTTATTTATTTATTTGTATGTCATTTTAATTTAATTGTTTTATCTTATGGCGGATTATTTTATTGTTATATTTATTTTATGGTGATCTACTTCATTGGTTTTATGCATTTTGTCGTATGTTATTTTATTTATGAAATTTTATTTTATTTTGTTTTGTTCGAAATTGAAAGGCGGGTTAAGGGTTATGTTATGACAGGAAGATGGTACGACTGAGAAGGCCATTGTTAGGCTTAAACATTGGTATAGTAGGCCTGAACTCTTGGTGATTGGTTGTTTTAATATCAAGGCTCGAACATCAGGGTCTGGGAGAACTCTTTGGATTAGGTACTCAAGTTGCTGCTAAGGAGGGGAATAGTTTTTAATTGCTTAGGATAATTGAGGATTTAGGTTCCGTAGAATTTAGGTAATGAGTCTTTGAGGTAGGGGGTTGTAAGTTCAACGAATGTCAATGTTAGATTTATGAGATGTTCATCTAAGGTTTGTGGCCCCATAGTTTTTTTTTAGAAAATAAGTTAATGGGATTTAAGCTGGTAGGTTCAACAAGCAATTAAGAGATTACTTAGACTAGAAGGTTTTGATCTTGCCGACCTCGATAAGCAATTTGATAACATCTGGGGTTTTAGAATTTACAAGTTTTATAAGGCGAATGTTTTAGATTTGAGTTCATCGATCTTGAGGATTTCAGGAAATGATTTATATCTGGGTTAAGGTTTTAGAATTGCAGAGTTGAATGGCTGAATTAAAATAGGATTGATCTGAGTTGAGTTATTGATATGAGAATTTTTAGGGGAGAATTTCTTTGGAGATGGAAGATATTGATCTAGTTCGGTTAATAATTATTTTTAGCATGAGGTTACAGTGTCAGGTTGAGGATTTAATTTATATCAATTTTAAGGATAATAGATGGTGACGATTTAAGAAATGATTCTTATTGATTTCGAGGATATAGGTTTAGTGATGGAAATGGTAATGATGACCACCTGCACGTTTGGAGGATTATTGGTTTTGGCTAAGGGTGCGTAAGATTGATGTATAGTAGTGGTGAGTGGTTATGGATTTCGGAGAGTATAGGTCCTAGTCTCATTTTGGTTTGAAAGAAGTGGTTTTGGTAGGTGTGGAAGAGGAGTCGACACAATAGTAGTAATTCAAGAGACCTTGGCTTGGAGTTTTTGGTGAATCGATCGAAGTGTGCAATTGAAGTGGGTTACTCAATGAATCATGGTTGGGAATAGTTGTTGTGATTATCTTCAGGAATTAATTGTGACTTGAGGTTACCTAGGAATTTAAATTTTAAGGTTATACTTTCTTTTGGAGTTTGAGCATCTAGTTGGTTGAATGAAGGACATTGTTATTTAACTTGAAGAGAGATTGATAGGATGTCACGTATGGTATATGATAAGATCTTGGAAGTTGAAGTTTAGACGTTAGCGATGAATGATATGATCAAGTATGTGGGGGTAATAAAGCATTAGGATCCTTGGGTGCTTTGTAATGGCTTTTGGTAGATTGAAGATTTGATCAGTATGGTTTGCCCTGAGGTTTAATAGTGATGTGCTATTGAAGGAACTAGTTGTGTTAATACTAGCTTATTGGAGTAGAAATAGGTGGGCGAGTTACCAAGGAAGTTTTGTTAATGTTTTGGTGAAGTCAATGGTGGTTTGCTGTGAGTTTAGTCACCGTTAGATTAGATGATGTTTAGAATGTAGATGGTGAGCTTTCGGGTTTAGGTTGTTAGGTAGAAGTCTCTAGGCACTCTTTTTGATTCGCTAGGTTGGAATTGAGTCTTTTAAAGGATGTTTCTTATCTTAGAGGAGATGAGTGTATTTTGGGTTGAGGTTGTTTATTTTCAATTTGGGATGCTGAGGTTGTTTGATATTGGGTTTCTGTCTTTGATCATGGTTGTATTTTATAGAATTTGATTTTGATCAAGGCAGCAGAAGTTAATTGAGGAATTTGAGTTATAACTCGTGGTTTTGGGAGAGAGAGTGTTTTTCTACCAAATTGTGATAAGAGTTTTGGTTAGTAGGAATGGAGCCACCTTGTACTCGATGGTGTTAGTTTCATGAGAACGTAAATGTTTTATGCATGTGGCGAATATCAGAGTGCGCAGCAGAAGCGTGGTATTTTTGTTGTAGTCAAGAGTTCAAATTGTGCTGATTTGAAGAATTAACGGTGACTTGAATTTTGAGAAGATATTTGTAATTGGAGATTAATCATTTGGTTGTGCAATTTGTTATTGATGGTTAACATTGGAAGTGGCTATTAGGTTTCCAATAGTAGAATTCAATAAAGGTTTAGAAGTTGGAGCATAGGAGTTGATTGCAGTTGGCACATATTATTGTAAGGGCTTTTGATCATTGGAATTTATTGGATGTTATATTAAGGTTCTCGAGGAAATGAGATTTTTGGATAGCAGTCACTCTAGGAATACTGGTCGTGATGTGTCATTGGGGGACTAAAACGAGTATATTGGATATTGCCATGCTCATTGAGGAATGTGCCACGTGCCGTCTAGTTAAGGTTGAGCATCAAGGTAGACTTCAACCTCTCCCTATTCCAGAGTGGAAGTGGGATGATATTTCTATGGATTTTGTGGTAGGGTTGCCGAGGACTCCTAGTGGGAAGAACTCAATTTGGGCGATTGTTGATGTCCAAGATGTGTTGGCCATTTTCAGATCGTAGAGAAGGTTGCGCTTGTTGCTTATAGAGTGGCCTTGCTGGTCTATTTTGGCGGTATGTGCTCTTAGTTGAATCTTATCCCTGTCTTAGTCTTAATGTTGACCTTGCCAATTTCGAGGACGAAATTTTTTTTAAGGGGGGGAGGATGTAACACCCCGTATTTTAGTGTATTTTTACTGAAGGAATTATTTTTATGTAATTAAAATAATTTCTCTTATTTTAAATTGGTTGGATTTTTAGTGAGTTTATTTCTATGATTTTTATTTGGTGAAAATTATTTTTATGTGCTTTCCAAATATTTATTTATTATTATGCATTTAAATTGCTTTTAATATTTAAATTAATTACCGTGGGATTTAATTATTTCAATTTGACTTTATCATTACGTTTAAATTATTTTATTTAACTTGTGGTTTTAAAATCGTTTCCGTTGGATCATTTTTGTGACCCAAGTTATGAGGATTGGACCTCATTTCTTTTCCCTCTATTTTTCTTTTCCTTTTCTTTTTCTTTTCTTCTTTTCTTTTTCTTCTTTTCTTTTTTTTTTTTCTCCTGCTGGCTTCATTCTCCCGCGCGATCTCTCTCTCTCCTCTCCTCTCCTCCGCCCGTTCCATCGTCCACTCCCAGCGCCGCCGTCCGCCGGCAGTGGTCGTCACCGCCCAGCCCATTAGACTCCCCAGCCGCCGGCCGTCCTACCCCACCAATATCACCGCCGTTCGTGCCGCCGTTAGCCTCCACGAAGCCCACGAAACCCACGACGCCGCGGCACATTTTCCTCCATTGCGCCGCCGTCGCGCCACCTCCGGCCACCATCTTCCTACCACTTCATCCCCGACCTCTTGGCAACCCATTGGACCCAACCCCAGCTCGGATCCGTCACCGGTGAAGCCCCACCAAGTCCATCTCCGATTTGCACTTTTTTGGCCTAAAACCACCCCTTGCGCCGCCACCCACGGTAAACCACCACCACCACTAGTTTCACCGACCTCCCTAGGCACTACCCTATCAATCTTGGGTCTTCGTTTGTCCTCGTTGAAAAGTGGGTATCTGTGACCCATGGCCACAGTGTATTTTACACTGTGGTGTTGCTCAAACGTCGCCTTTTTCAACTTCGCGATCCTCGGAAAATTATTATATTGCACTGTAAGTATTTCTTCAAAGAATTTTCGTAATTTAAATGTATTTTTGCACTAACCCATTTCACTGTGTTTTTTTGGCATGCCGGACTGAGTCCGAGGAGTTCGGGGGTCGAATGGATTTGTGATTGGAGTTGTTTGGTTGGATTTGATTGGATTGGTATTTGTTGGTTTGGATGTTGTGTTGGTACATGTGCATTTCATCATTTCATGCATGATCATGTTTGTAAAAGAAAACTGGGTTTTCGTGTATTGCATTCATGTTCATGTGCTTTGAAAAGCTATGATTTTATGTGTTAATATTTTTGGTGCGTGTGTATCACGACCCCAAGCCGAGATGGGGCATTAACTCGGTGGAGCTCCTCTGGTTACTCGGGAGCGGAATATACTGAGTAACGTCCCCTGGGTTGTCGCCGGGCGACAATGGGATCGGACGAGATGGTCTCGTGCCGACTCCGTGGTCCTTCTGCTGGCGGGGACTAGAGGATGTCTGGCCACGTACGCGCTGGGCTCGGAACTTGGCATCGCTCGTTGCGTAGTGTGAGTGCTTGGCCATGTACGCGCTGGGCGCGGAACTGAGCACCGCTGCGAAGCCAGGACGTGCGGATGGTCCATAGGGGAGGCCATGGTGCATATGGAAATAATGCATGGTGCATTTGGGATTAATGCATTATTTTCTGGGAAAATAGTGCGAGTTGATTTTTGGGTAAATCATTTTCTGGGAAAATGATTTACGGATAATTTGGACCAAAATGGGATTTTGGTGTGTGTTGGAAATTTATCATTTTCGGGGAAAATGATGTTTTGTGGAAAAATGCATGTTTTCATGTGCATGCATGTTAGTTGCATTTAATGCATTTTGTATTACGTCGTTGTTTGGGTTATACTTACCTGCGAGACCATTTGTGGTGTCGCAGATTTTGATGCTGATGAGGAGGAGGAGGGCGAGCCTGAGGAGACGGCTCCGCCTGAGGAGTGATCTGGGATCACTCGTTTGTAACTTTTAAATTATTGTAAATTATTTTATGGATGACTGTATAACTGCTATTTAAATCTTTACTGATGTTTGATTGTAATTAAATTCTGGTACTTAGTTGACTATCCGCTGCGTTATTTTATTTGAACACTGTTGCATTTACACACACTGGCACTTCGTTGGGATGTGTGACCGTGTTGTCACCATCCTGGCGTCTCGATCCCTGTGTATTTTTATAAGGGGGATTGGGGGCGCCACAGGTGGTATCAGAGCAGTTCGGCTCTGGGTAAAACCACATGTCCCTTAGGATAGTACCAGAAAATTATTTTTATTATTATTTTAAAATAATAAAATTTTTATTTAAGTGGTGTAAGTTAAGTTATTTATTTTATATTATGAGTTTATTACTATTTTATTTTATGTTAATTGATGTTAATTGACGTTATTTGTTTTTGTTGTTTTAATTAGTGTTTACCTTTGGTTGAGTATGGTTTTATTGGCTTTGTTTATTTTATTGTATAATAATTCTGTTGTTTATTTATTTTATTGTATAATAATTTTGTTGTTTATTTATTTATTTGTATGTCATTTTAATTTAATTGTTTTATCTTATGGCGGATTATTTTATTGTTATATTTATTTTATGGTGATCTACTTCATTGGTTTTATGCATTTTGTCGTATGTTATTTTATTTATGAAATTTTATTTTATTTTGTTTTGTTCGAAATTGAAAGGCGGGTTAAGGGTTATGTTATGACAGGAAGATGGTACGACTGAGAAGGCCATTGTTAGGCTTAAACATTGGTATAGTAGGCCTGAACTCTTGGTGATTGGTTGTTTTAATATCAAGGCTCGAACATCAGGGTCTGGGAGAACTCTTTGGATTAGGTACTCAAGTTGCTGCTAAAGAGGGGAATAGTTTTTAATTGCTTAGGATAATTGAGGATTTAGGTTCCGTAGAATTTAGGTAATGAGTCTTTGAGGTAGGGGGTTGTAAGTTCAACGAATGTCAATGTTAGATTTATGAGATGTTCATCTAAGGTTTGTGGCCCCATAGTTTTTTTTTAGAAAATAAGTTAATGGGATTTAAGCTGGTAGGTTCAACAAGCAATTAAGAGATTACTTAGACTAGAAGTTTTTGATCTTGCCGACCTCGATAAGCAATTTGATAACATTTGGGGTTTTAGAATTTACAAGTTTTATAAGGCGAATGTTTTAGATTTGAGTTCATCGATCTTGAGGATTTCAGGAAATGATTTATATCTGGGTTAAGGTTTTAGAATTGCAGAGTTGAATGGCTGAATTAAAATAGGATTGATCTGAGTTGAGTTATTGATATGAGAATTTTTAGGGGAGAATTTCTTTGGAGATGGAAGATATTGATCTAGTTCGGTTAATAATTATTTTTAGCATGAGGTTACAGTGTCAGGTTGAGGATTTAATTTATATCAATTTTAAGGATAATAGATGGTGACGATTTAAGAAATGATTCTTATTGATTTCGAGGATATAGGTTTAGTGATGGAAATGGTAATGATGACCACCTGCACGTTTGGAGGATTATTGGTTTTGGCTAAGGGTGCGTAAGATTGATGTATAGTAGTGGTGAGTGGTTATGGATTTCGGAGAGTATAGGTCCTAGTCTCATTTTGGTTTGAAAGAAGTGGTTTTGGTAGGTGTGGAAGAGGAGTCGACACAATAGTAGTAATTCAAGAGACCTTGGCTTGGAGTTTTTGGTGAATCGATCGAAGTGTGCAATTGAAGTGGGTTACTCAATGAATCATGGTTGGGAATAGTTGTTGTGATTATCTTCAGGAATTAATTGTGACTTGAGGTTACCTAGGAATTTAAATTTTAAGGTTATACTTTCTTTTGGAGTTTGAGCATCTAGTTGGTTGAATGAAGGACATTGTTATTTAACTTGAAGAGAGATTGATAGGATGTCACGTATGGTATATGATAAGATCTTGGAAGTGAAGTTTAGACGTTAGCGATGAATGATATGATCAAGTATGTGGGGGTAATAAAGCATTAGGATCCTTGGGTGCTTTGTAATGGCTTTTGGTAGATTGAAGATTTGATCAGTATGGTTTGCCCTGAGGTTTAATAGTGATGTGCTATTGAAGGAACTAGTTGTGTTAATACTAGCTTATTGGAGTAGAAATAGGTGGGCGAGTTACCAAGGAAGTTTTGTTAATGTTTTGGTGAAGTCAATGGTGGTTTGCTGTGAGTTTAGTCACCGTTAGATTAGATGATGTTTAGAATGTAGATGGTGAGCTTTCGGGTTTAGGTTGTTAGGTAGAAGTCTCTAGGCACTCTTTTTGATTCGCTAGGTTGGAATTGAGTCTTTTAAAGGATGTTTCTTATCTTAGAGGAGATGAGTGTATTTTGGGTTGAGGTTGTTTATTTTCAATTTGGGATGCTGAGGTTGTTTGATATTGGGTTTCTGTCTTTGATCATGGTTGTATTTTATAGAATTTGATTTTGATCAAGGCAGCAGAAGTTAATTGAGGAATTTGAGTTATAACTCGTGGTTTTGGGAGAGAGAGTGTTTTTCTACCAAATTGTGATAAGAGTTTTGGTTAGTAGGAATGGAGCCACCTTGTACTCGATGGTGTTAGTTTCATGAGAACGTAAATGTTTTATGCATGTGGCGAATATCAGAGTGCGCAGCAGAAGCGTGGTATTTTTGTTGTAGTCAAGAGTTCAAATTGTGCTGATTTGAAGAATTAACGGTGACTTGAATTTTGAGAAGATATTTGTAATTGGAGATTAATCATTTGGTTGTGCAATTTGTTATTGATGGTTAACATTGGAAGTGGCTATTAGGTTTCCAATATTAGAATTCAATAAAGGTTTAGAAGTTGGAGCATAGGAGTTGATTGCAGTTGGCACATATTATTGTAAGGGCTTTTGATCATTGGAATTTATTGGATGTTATATTAAGGTTCTCGAGGAAATGAGATTTTTGGATAGCAGTCACTCTAGGAATACTGGTCGTGATGTGTCATTGGGGGACTAAAACGAGTATATTGGATATTGCCATGCTCATTGAGGAATGTGCCACGTGCCGTCTAGTTAAGGTTGAGCATCAAGGTAGACTTCAACCTCTCCCTATTCCAGAGTGGAAGTGGGATGATATTTCTATGGATTTTGTGGTAGGGTTGCCGAGGACTCCTAGTGGGAAGAACTCAATTTGGGCGATTGTTGATGTCCAAGATGTGTTGGCCATTTTCAGATCGTAGAGAAGGTTGCGCTTGTTGCTTATAGAGTGGCCTTGCTGGTCTATTTTGGCGGTATGTGCTCTTAGTTGAATCTTATCCCTGTCTTAGTCTTAATGTTGACCTTGCCAATTTCGAGGACGAAATTTTTTTTAAGGGGGGAGGATGTAACACCCCGTATTTTAGTGTATTTTTACTGAAGGAATTATTTTTATGTAATTAAAATAATTTCTCTTATTTTAAATTGGTTGGATTTTTAGTGAGTTTATTTCTATGATTTTTATTTGGTGAAAATTATTTTTATGTGCTTTCCAAATATTTATTTATTATTATGCATTTAAATTGCTTTTAATATTTAAATTAATTACCGTGGGATTTAATTATTTCAATTTGACTTTATCATTACGTTTAAATTATTTTATTTAACTTGTGGTTTTAAAATCGTTTCCGTTGGATCATTTTTGTGACGCAAGTTATGAGGATTGGACCTCATTTCTTTTCCCTCTATTTTTCTTTTCCTTTTCTTTTCTTTTCTTTCTTCTTTTCTTTTTCTTCTTTTCTTTTTTTTTTTTCTCCTGCTGGCTTCATTCTCCCGCGCGATCTCTCTCTCTCCTCTCCTCTCCTCCGCCCGTTCCATCGTCCACTCCCAGCGCCGCCGTCCGCCGGCAGTGGTCGTCACCGCCCAGCCCATTAGACTCCCCAGCCGCCGGCCGTCCTACCCCACCAATATCACCGCCGTTCGTGCCGCCGTTAGCCTCCACGAAGCCCACGAAACCCACGACGCCGCGGCACATTTTCCTCCATTGCGCCGCCGTCGCGCCACCTCCGGCCACCATCTTCCTACCACTTCATCCCAGGCCTCTTGGCAACCCATTGGACCCAACCCCAGCTCCGATCCGTCACCGGTGAAGCCCCACCAAGTCCATCTCCGATTTGCACTTTTTTGGCCTAAAACCACCCCTTGCGCCGCCACCCACGGCAAACCACCACCACCACTAGCTTCACCGACCTCCCTAGGCCCTACCCTATCAATCTTGGGTCTTCGTTTGTCCTCGTTGAAAAGTGGGTATCTGTGACCCACGGCCACAGTGTATTTTACACTGTGGTGTTGCTCAAACGTCGCCTTTTTCAACTTCGCGATCCTCGGAAAATTATTATATTGCACTGTAAGTATTTCTTCAAAGAATTTTCGTAATTTAAATGTATTTTTGCACTAACCCATTTCACTGTGTTTTTTTGGCATGCCGGACTGAGTCCGAGGAGTTCGGGGGTCGAATGGATTTGTGATTGGAGTTGTTTGGTTGGATTTGATTGGATTGGTATTTGTTGGTTTGATGTTGTGTTGGTACATGTGCATTTCATCATTTCATGCATGATCATGTTTGTAAAAGAAAACTGGGTTTTCGTGTATTGCATTCATGTTCATGTGCTTTGAAAAGCTATGATTTTATGTGTTAATATTTTTGGTGCGTGTGTATCACGACCCCAAGCCGAGATGGGGCATTAACTCGGTGGAGCTCCTCTGGTTACTCGGGAGCGGAATATACTGAGTAACGTCCCCTGGGTTGTCGCCGGGCGACAATGGGATCGGACGAGATGGTCTCGTGCCGACTCCGTGGTCCTTCTGCTGGCGGGGACTAGAGTATGTCTGGCCACGTACGCACTGGGCGCGGAACTGGGCATCGCTCGTTGCGTAGTGTGAGTGCTTGGCCATGTACGCGCTGGGCGCGGAACTGAGCACCGCTGCGAAGCCAGGACGTGCGGATGGTCCATAGGGGAGGCCATGGTGCATATGGAAATAATGCATGGTGCATTTGGGATTAATGCACTATTTTCTGGGAAAATAGTGCGAGTTGATTTTTGGGTAAATCATTTTTTGGGAAAATGATTTACGGATAATTTGGACCAAAATGGGATTTTGGTGTGTGTTGGAAATTTATCATTTTCGGGGAAAATGATGTTTTGTGGAAAAATGCATGTTTTCATGTGCATGCATGTTAGTTGCATTTAATGCATTTTGTATTACGTCGTTGTTTGGGTTATACTTACCTACGAGACCATTTTGTGGTGTCGCAGATTTTGATGCTGATGAGGAGGAGGAGGGCGAGCCTGAGGAGACGGCTCCGCCTGAGGAGTGATCTGGGATCACTCGTTTGTAGCTTTTAAACTATTGTAAATTATTTTATGGATGACTGTATAACTGCTATTTAAATCTTTACTGATGTTTGATTGTAATTAAATTCTGGTACTTAGTTGACTATCCGCTGCGTTATTTTATTTGAACACTGTTGCATTTACACACACTGGCACTTCGTTGGGATGTGTGACCGTGTTGTCACCATCCTGGCGTCTCGATCCCTGTGTATTTTTATAAGGGGGATTGGGGGCGCCACAATTATTTTAAAAAATGAGTACATATAAAATTTATGTAAACCAGGCATGCACTCAAGTTCATGGGAGTTCTCCCTTCCAAGAATTAATAAAAAATAAGCAATAGTCTCGTTCAAATACGAACGACTCTCAGAGTTCTGCTACTTATGTGGTCTTGGACATGTACACCAAGTATGCACCCAAGTTCATGGGAGAAATGCTGACTTCCAGTACGGGCCAAGCCTACGAACGGAAGGAAAAGATCAAAAGAGACAAGTCAAGGCTGAAGAACCAGTGACCGAACCTTCCTCCCTGAAACTACAAGCCCCCATCATACCTCTACCACCATTCAGAATTAAGGAGCCAACGAGTAGTATCAATATTTCGGTGAACAACCAACCGATCATCAAGCAATTTCAAAATTAGTTGGGTTTTAAAGGAAACGGCAAACAAGCTTTGGAAAACAAAGGAGAAGCAGCAAAAAACTCGAAAATCCATCATAGAACAATTTTCAAGGGTAACAGTAGTGCTTTTTCTGAGTTTGACACTGTTCTTCTTCTTCCTCCAAACCAACAACACAATGAACTGGAAAACTCATGCAAAATCTCATCCTCGACACGTGGAGTCATCCCAGATCAGCAAACAAGATTCTCAAAAGGAATAAAGGAAGGTTGCAAAAGTCAGATGCAGACACCCTGAGCTATAGGCCAATCTGTTACTCTATAGTCCGATCATCTCAAGTTACCTTTCCCAGGTGAATTCATAAATTTTGCTAGCCACGTGGCCTCATTTGATTCACAAATAGAACCAACATACACAGTCAACCCGCCGGCAAATTCAAAAAAAACAGCCAAGCCTTTAATCCAACCAATTGACTTTCTGAACCAAGGCCTGCAGACAAATAACCCACCTAACTTAGAACCTTCAGTTTTTCAGCAGGTAATTGCTCAATTTCAAAACACGCAAAGTCTGCATGTAAATCAAGCCCAAAGCCCAAAAGTATCACTACTTCTCAGTCCCTCAAGTCGTGCACGTCTTGCCTTCAACCCATAACAAGCCGACCCAAATTCCTTTACAATCCAGCCCCTCCCACGAAATAATAGCTCCACAACAAACCAACGCTTTACCCCAATGACCCAACACACCTTCAATAGCCCAACAATTTTTCCAACAGATCAGCAATGGTCAAGTGGAAATAGCCTTGATAACAAAACCCAAACAACCCAACGATCATTCACGGAATTCCCATAACTCACAAACGATAAAACCCTAGCCAACCCTCACCTCACCAAGGAAAAAGCTCCAAGAAGAGGAAGGAAACTCCATCGGGTAGCAAAGCATGTTCTCTTCTATCCAAACGAAGTAGCACTCAATTGATCGCTCGAGTGGACACCGTCGGAGAAGAAGAATTCTCAAGTAACAGCCCAACTCTCCAAAGATTTGGAAATCAGCTACTAGATGATGACATTGAAGCCCCCTTGGTTCAGCCAAGCAAGAAGACTGGTGCAAACATGTGGGTATCCCAGAAAGTCCTAAAGAAACACAGATTCTCCCCTTACAAGCTAGAAGATGTGGAATAGCAGGGTAACTCCTTCAACTCTCCAGCCATGAATCTCTTCCTTTTAAATCCAATGACCGAAGAGGCAAGGTCAAAATTGCCCTCAAAACAAGCATGAAGATTCTCACTTGGAATTGCAAGGGTATTGGTCGACCCCGTGCAATTAGAAATCTGAAGGCCAATATCAGGACTCATAATCCTGATGCAATATTTCTATCTGAAACCCTTTTGCATGATGTAAATACTATTTTTGTTGTCAATAGATTAGAATTTTCCCATTTGTTTATAACCCCACCACTGGAAAATGGGGTGGGCTTTTGTTTATATGGCATGATGGTGTAGATGTTGAAACTATTTTCATTTACAGTAATGTAATAGCTTTGTTTGTCTACTCTAACCCTGTTCATACTCCATGGTTACTCACTTTAGTTTATTGTCCAGCTCAGAAAAAGTATAAACCTAACTTCTGGAACATCTTGGATACTCTCTTTGAAAACTATCCTAGACCCTTGCTTTCTATCGATGATTTTAACTCAATCCTCAAACAATTTGAAAAACCTGGAGGAAGGCCTTTTGCAACAACTTCGTCTCTAAATGATTTGGCTTTATATAGGGAGCAGCAAGACATGGTTGACTTAGGTCACATTGGTCCCCTTTACACTTGGACTAATAACAAACATGGCCTTGATAACATTAGAAAAAGACTTGATTATGGTGTTGCTAATATTCATTGGAACAATCTCTTTCCTTATGCAAACATCAAAACCCTTCCTAGACTTACCTCTGATCATTCCCTCATTTTACTGGACACAATCAAATAGCCACAAAGGGAAAAAAATCTTTCAAATTTGAAGAGTTTTGGATTAGTGACAATTCCAGTTTTGAAGTGGTAAAATCATCTTGGTCAACACATGTGACTGGTTCTCCTGCTTTCATTCTTACCAAAAAACTCAAAGCCACGAAACTTGCATTGAAAAATTGGAATATTAATTGTTTTGGTCACATCCAAACTACCATCAAGAGTCTCACCTTAAAACTTAATGACCTTCAAAATGGGCAACCAACTCCTGATAACATCATCATGGAAGAGATCACCAAAGAGAACCTTAATGAGCAACTGAGAAGAGAAGAATCCCTTTGGCGCCAAAAATTGAGAAACACTTGGTTAACAACTTCTGACCTTAACACCAAGTATTTCCATAATTCCACTATCATTTAGCGAAGAAAGAATGACATCAATTTTCTGAAACTAGAAGACAATCATTGGATGTCGGTTCCCTCCATTATTAGGGAAAAATTCTGCAATCATTTTCAACGAATCTACAGCCCCACTAATCCTTATGTTTCGGATGACCTTTAAACTCTCTTTCCTAGTAAAATTTCTGAAACTGAAAACGAATTTCTTTGCAAAATACCAACTGAAGGGTAAATTTTCAACACAATCAAACAAATCCCTTCCACTAAGGCCCCTAGTATCAATGGTTTCACTGGTCTCTTTTATAAGCGCTATTGGACCATTATAAAGGAAGATCTTAATGAAGCCATCAAGAACTTCTTCATTCATGGGAAAATTCTAAAAGAAATGAACCATACAAATATTGCTCTCGTTCCCAAAATTGATAATCCGAATGTGGTTCATCACTTCCGTCCCATCAGTTTTTCTGATGTTAGCTATAAGATCATTGCAAAAATCCTAGCGAATAGGGTAAAGACCATTCTTCCTAGTCACATTTCTCCTTATCAAACGACCTTTTTCCCTAGTAGGCTCATTCAATAAAATACCATTCTAGCTCAAGAGATCTTCCACCATTTAAAACAAAAAGAGGCAAAATGGGTAATATGGCAATAAAGATTGATATGAAAAAAGTTTTTGACTTTATGGAGTGGTCTTTCATACTCTCTATTTTTAAAGCTCTAGGATTTAGTCAAACTTGGATCATGTGGATTAAGGAGTGCATCTCTACAGTTTCTTACTCAATCATCCTCAAAGGTACTCCAACTGTTTAATTCGTCCTAGTAGAGGTATTAGGCAAGGAGATCTCCTATCTCCCTTTCTGTTTATCTTAGGCAGTGAGGTGCTCTCAAGATTATTTCTTAGGGAAGAAAACAGACAAAACTTGAAAGGGATCAGTATTTCAAGTAAAGGTCCCACCCTCTCTCATCTCCTTTTTGCTGATGACCTAATACTTTTTTGTGCTACAATTGTTAATTCTGCTCAAGCATTTGCAAGATGTCTTGAAATCTACTCTTCTTGGCCTGGTCAAAAAATAAATTTTGGAAAATCATCCATTCATTTCAGTAACAACACTCATAATAGAATCAAAGGAGAGATATCCAAGAAAAGATCCAAAATAGGCTGTAAATCCTCTCCACCAAAGTTGAGATACCTTGGTCTTCCCCTTTTCATCCAAGCCTCGAAAAAAGTTTTTTTCAAAGATATCCAAGAAAAGATCCAAAATAGGCTGCAAGATTGGAAAACAAAGATTTTGTCCCAAGCTGGTAGAACAACTCCATTAGGACTATTGCTAGTACTAATTCCTCATATTTCATGTCTACTATATGGGTTCCAAAATCTTCCACAAAAAAAATGGATGCTTCATTCAAAAGATTCTGGTGGGGAACTGAGAATAAAAAAACTTATACTCCTAAATGTTGGAAATCCATTTGTCAACCCAAATCTTTAGGAGGATTAGGCCTTAAAAACATCTCTCTTTTCAATAGAGCCCTGATTTCAAAATTTGCTTGGAACGTTGTAAGCAATTCAAGTGGTCTCTGGAAAACTTTTTTGGTTAACAAATATCTGAGAAATACTATTTTATTTGAAGTGAACTCCAAACCTATTGATTCTTGGTTTTGGAAAGGGCTCTTAAAACAAAGAGACTTCATCAAATCAAGTTGTTGCTTCCAGATTAATAATGACATCACAGCCAGAGCCTTGTCTGACCCGTGGATCCCATCATTGCAAAATTTCTCACCAAGACCAAATCAAAACAATCCTCCAATTGACCCCACTCTTAAAGTCTCGGAATTAATGTTGGAAGAACCAAGGAGATGGAACACTATTCTCCTCCAAGCCCTCTTTACTGCTAACATTACATTGTTAATGAAATTAAAAAAATCCCTCTGTCTCAATACAATTACTTAACTGTGGAGGACAAAATAAAATGGGTTCATCATTCCTTTGGAAACTTCTAGTCAAATCAACCTATGTAGCTCTGATTAATAATTTCCATAATGATCCTACTTCTCAACCTAATGAAATCTGGAAAAAACTTTGGAAGTTAAATATGCAAGATAGGCTAAAACTCTTTCTTTGGAAAAAACTTCATAACATCTTGCCTACTAGATCCCTTCTAAAAAGAATTCTTTCTCTAGAAGATGAGCAAATTATCTGCCCTCTATGCAATGTAGGGGAGGAAAGTCTCACACATCTCTTTCTTAGTTGCCCTTTCTTTAGGAATCTTTAGAGAAATTCAAAATGGTCCATAAACACTGCCCAGATTGCTTCATCTGAAATCTCTTGTAGGGTCAAAATAATTCTCAACCTAGAAATTGAACTAGCCATTCCAAAAAATGAAGTTCAAGAATTTCAACTCTTTGCTACTTTGGCAATGGACATCCTCTGGTTTACTAGGAACTAGGTCATTCATAACTCTTTTTCCCCAACCATTGACCAATATGTCTCAAGAGTTTTCAAATCCTGTAAAGAACACAAGCAAGCATGGATTCTGAAATAGCATGAAGAAGAGACAATCTCTTTACATGAACGGCTTCCAGAAGACTTCTTCTTGCTGTCTTTTGATGTTGCAGTTAGAAGCTATGGTAGTGTTGCAGTAGCAATCTGCCAATCTGAAACAAGAACCCCAATTTTTGTAAACGCAGTTTTTTTGCACAGCACAAATCTAAATGTAGGTGAAGTTGCAGCAGCCCTGTTAGCAATTCAAGAAGCACATGATAGAGACCTAAGGAAAATTTTTATTCAAGGAGACTCAAAGCAGGTTGTTCAAGCCACAAACAATGTAAAGCAACCTACAAATTGGAAAATGCAATCATTTATCAGGGACATCAAGCACCTTTTGAGCAATTTTGAAGATTGAAAAATAGAAAAAATATATCGATCTCAAAATTGATATGCGCATAACATTGCGCAATGGGCTGCTTCCAACCATCTGTATGGAAGCATATCCCTCATTTCTATTCTTCAATGTCTTTTAAGTTTTCCTAGTGGAAAGGACCCTCCTTCCTTATTTGTATAATTTCCTAAGAACTTATTGTATTTCAGTTTATTATATTATTAATGAAGTATCTTGCTTAGAAAAAAAAAGTTACATTAAATTTTTAATAATAATAATATATATGTTTTTTAAAAATGATTACAACTATATATAACATTAAGCGTGGAAACCGGCTATTCCGGTCATCCCTCCCTCCCTCCGCGTCCTTCTTAGTTCAGCTCCTGCTCAACTTTTTCTTTCCTAATTCCTACACTGAACCAAACTCTTCTGGAGTGCGACTGAAAGGAAGCGCCATGGTCGCGGACCTCCTTACTAACCCTTAAGAGAATCCGCTCTCACTGCACAACAAACATGTATTGCTGTTTTGCCCCCTTTTCTCCTCTCCATTGCTCAATCTGTAACCACCTCTCCCACCGAAGATCCTTAATCGGAGCCAACCACACCTCCGCTCGCTTCTGCTCTCGCTAACGTCATCATCTCTATCTCTCTTTCTCTCTAGTGCCTTCGATTTTGCGGGTTTTTTATTTTATTTTTTGAGACAGGGTGCAACATTAGCAGTCATGGAGCCTGCCACAGGCAAGCCCGGCTCCCTGAGGAAAATTCTGGTCCGGTTGCTCTTGTTCGGTGTTCTCATCATTGTCGTTCGATTCGCCTACGTTGTTACGATTACCTTCGAGTCGTGTAAGGTCGTCGACTTTTGCTTCTTCTCCTTGCCGGAGACTTTCAATTTCATTATCTCCGGTGCTGGCCCTGGAGCCTCTGCTATTGCTGCTAACGGCGCCTTACAGACGACCAACGGGTCGGATCTCTACACCAGCAAGGGTTGGATAAAGGCCGTCAATTTCTACTCCTCGGCCTTCCAGGATCTGATATCTGAAGGCTACCTATCGGAGAACTCGAAGTCCTTGTGCGTACAGACCCCTACCGGACAGGACGTCTACGCTCTGAAACAGGTTGGGGTTGAGGACTCGATTGGAATTTTCAAGAAAGCGTCACGGCCTTTGGTAATTAAGGCCCTTCCTAACCGAGTCCCATTCGACGACAATACCTTCGACTTCGTGTTCTCCGGTGGGGGTCGTCTCGACCAGGTGTCTCGGCCGTTGGAGTTGGCGTCGGAGATCGAACGGACGCTGAAACCCGAAGGGTTTGCGGTGGTCCACATTGAAGCCAAAGATTCGTATAGTTTCAATTCTTTCCTTGAGTTATTCAACTCTTGCAAGTTAATCAAATCCCACGATATAGACGGCCTTGATTCTTTGATGCCTTATATACGCGAAATTGTCCTGAAAAAGGAGATTGAAATACTTGGTCTTCGAAGGGATGAGAAACCCAAACCCAATGACGATTCGGAGACTAAGTGCTGGGTTCCGGAGCATAAGCAAGAACTGGTACAGAACGCGGAGCCGTTGATCATGGAAGAGCCGTTGAAGCCGTGGATCACGTTGAAGAGGAACATACGGAATATAAAATATCTAACGTCAATGGCTGATATTAGCTTTAAGAATAGGTATGTGTATGTGGATGTTGGGGCTAGAAGTTATGGGTCTAGCATTGGAAGTTGGTTCAAGAAACAATACCCAAAACAGAATAAGATCTTTGAAGTATATGCCGTCGAAGCTGATAAGGCATTTCACGAAGAATATAGCTTGAAGAAAGCGGTTAGGCTATTGCCTTACGCTGCGTGGGTGAGGAATGAGACATTGTTGTTTGAGATTAATCGAGACCTGGGCAAGAATGGCAATCATAATAGTAGAGGAATGGGAAGGATTCAACCCTCTGGTGGTGGTGGTAATAATGGTGGGGATGTGAATATGATTCAGGGGTTTGATTTCGCGAATTGGTTGAAGAACACGGTGACAGAGAGGGACTTTGTGGTGATGAAGATGGACGTCGAAGGGACCGAATTCGATTTGATTCCGAGGTTGTTTGAGACCGGGCGATCTGCTTGATTGATGAGATATTTCTCGAGTGTCATTACAATAGGTGGCAGAGATGTTGCCCTGGTCAGAGGAGTTCTAAATATGAGAAAACTTATGGCCAGTGCTTGGAGCTGTTTACTTCGCTCAGGCAAAGTGGAGTTCTTGTTCATCAATGGTGGTAGCCGGTAAGAACAATAATCTTCTTGTAACAATTGTTTCTTTATTTAACAGTAATTTTTTAAAAATTTCTTTATTTTATAAATGAAACACTTGTAGTTTTTATATTTAATTGTATCAAGAATTTTACTTTTGATGTAAGAGGGTTGTAGCTGGAAATGAAAATTTCATTTGTTCAATGTTCTTCGTTGCCCTCAATTGTCAGTTTATGTGAACTTGGATTTTAAAGAGTGCCTTTGTCTTAACAAAAAAAAAAAATTACTCTATTAGGCTATTAGCCATTGTACGAGTAGAGCTGAACACAATTTCAAAGTTCTTTTAGCTCTAAGCGCATGTTTGAGATAGCGGTGAGAAAAATAGCTTTTAGCTTATTTGAGATTAAAAATGCTTTGATACGTAACATCCAAACAACTTAATTTTTCTATTAAAAAGCTTTTAAACCTATTTAAACACTTTTTAAGGTTTCTACCACAATCCCAAACAGGTCCTAAATTTCCATATTTGCTTCCTTGGTGAATGCTGATCGTGTTTAATTTTGCTTGAGTAACTCATTCTGTATTACGTTGCTCACCTTAGCTTGTTGGAAGTGAGATATCTGACGACAAATATCCTTTGATAAGACTACTCATTGGTGTGCTTTTTTGCGTTTTGAACCGCTGGAAACCTTTGCGAATCAGTTTAGTTTCATGGTTGTGGCAATCAAAGCCTGAGTTTTGAGAATATTGTGGTTGTTTTTTTTACTGTCACCGAGTATTAATGATCTTAATCCATGGAATGTGTGGGGCTTCTGCAAAGAATTTCCCACAAGTGCATCCCAGGTTCTTGGGTAATTCCAAGCTAAATTTTCCCTGTCAATTGACCCAAAGAGTGTGAATGCTGAATTTCGAATCTAAGACGCCCAGTTTATATGGATGTGTGTGCTTGTTTAACAATTGGGAAATGCCACTCTCAACAGTGACCTTCCTAAATTGATCATATCTTCACTATCTATAGGGGAACTTGGCCATAAGAATGATCCTATACATGGGATTCAAAATTAGATCATGAAGATTGTCTTCCTTTACAAGCATCGGGTGATTGCTTTGCACAAGAGAACTATATAGCAGAGTTTTGAGTTTGATTTACAACCTTATATGTGAACTAGAATATGAATGCTCCTATGGGGTTGCAGCATGCTGCACTTCCGATTCCCGTTGAATGCATTACATTCTTTTAGTGACTATAGTGCAGAGGTGCATATCTGGTTTGATCTTGTTGCAGTCTGCAACCAGTTCCAATATATGGCAGGCAATGCGTGTGATACCGCAGAATCTGGCCGGTGATAGGGAAGCTCAAGAAATGGTGCAACTGAAGTAGTAGCACATATGTGGTATTGAGTTTAAAAACAGATACGTATATGGATGGAGTCACAAGTAACAAGCCACATGTACAATGGCTTCTACTCTGAGTCCAAATCTGGACGTCATATTACTCCTGGAATTTACGATCATGATCAAGTCAAGGTGGGGGACAGATTCTTTGCCCCTGTTGTGAGCAATGAGCTTATACCTCTAGCAAGTAACTACAAGAAGCTACATTTATTTTAGGAAAAAGCTACGGTGCCCCCTGAACCATACCGATGGATTTGCCCCCTGATGTGGCCTTGCCACGTGGAGGCCATGTCAGCAATTATTTACAAAAAAAAAAAAAAATGAGACACAAAGGTAGGTTATGTGATTCCTTCTCCTTCTCCCAGACCCAGAAACCCTAGGTTCTGTGATTCCGTCTAATAACTTATCTCTTATTCGAGATTGCTATGTACTTTCTATTTTTCGATTTGTTTTGACAAGTAGGTCTCGTTTGGATATAGAAACGATTCTATCTCATCTCATCTTATTATTATAATTTTTTAAAATTTTGACACAAAATATAATAAATAATTAAACTTTTTTAAATTTCAAAACAATAATAATATTAAAAAATAACATTTTATTTAACTTTCATATAAAATTATCTTATATCATCTTACTATCTAAATGAGACTAATACTTCTATAGATTTGAAAAATAGAGGCTACATTCCATATCATTATGAAGCCCACAGTTCTGCACATAATCCACTTCCAAGTTACAAATGGTCAGAAAAGTGTAAATAACCGGGTCATCTTCCATTTGATATTCCTCTTGCACCTGGAAGAATCACCCGTTTCTGGCATCCTTTTGTATCGATATTTCATTTATTAGGATAAAAAATGTATTTAAGCCAAGGACGAAATGGATAAACTTAGAAAGCAAGGGCCAAGAACATAACATAAACTTCCACACAAGGTCTTAGTGATCCTCATTTCAGAATAGGTACTAGTTAGGGTTTGTTTGGAAATAAATCTCATCTCAAAGTTTTTATATCATCTCATCTCATTTCCTTCCCAAACATAATTCAAATACTAACATTTTCAAACTAATCATTACAACTTTATCAAAATTCAAACAAAAAATAAAAAATAATTCAATTTTTTTAGATTCCCAAACAAAAATAATATTATAAAATTATATTCTAACAATATTTAAACTTTATAATATTTTTTATTCAATTTTTTCTCTCATTTTTCAAAACTTAAAAAATACTCAACTCAAACTATCTCACTACTATTTACAAATTATTTTATTACTATTTACAAAATTCTCATCTCATCTTACTCCCTAAACGATCCTAGTGGTTCGATGGATGACGCTGGAGCTCTGCAGAAAATGGAACTTTGCCACGCAGATGGAAGGATCGCTAGTGGATGGTGCCTCAAGTCGCTGGTTTTGGGACGTGAGTGATGGAGGGAGGGTGAGGGATGTTGGGGAGTGGTTTTAGGGTTTCGTTCAAATGGGGTATCTATGTTCTTTAGTTTCTTTCTTCTTCTTCTTCTTCTTCTTTTTTTTTTTTTTTTCTTTTTAAATCGCTGATCTGGCCACCACGTGGCAATGGCACGTCAAGGGAGCAAATTCATTGGTATAATTTAGGAGCAAAGTAGCAACACTCTTTATTTTAACCCTTTAAAAAAAATCTCTCTAATCGAGAAAACTGTAGGTTTTCGATTTACGAAATTGGATGAGCTAACTGGGATTCAAAAAAACAAGAGTACGAAGCTCATGCGGCACCACTGCATGTTGTCCAACATTGACACGCATCATTCCATCCACTTTCTCTGATATCAAATATTATGAAATTAGCCTTCGCTACCCTTCTCCAACCACCAGCGCTGCAATCCACACATCTCAAAAAACACCAAACGCCAACCCAAAGAAAGCTTAGATTGAACCATTTTTAATTTTATTTGCTTCCATTTCTCACCTTTTTTTTTTCTTTTTTATATTGGAACACCCCACCCCCTCTTTTGCTATTTTTAGTAGATATTATTTGCTTAGAAAAAAAAAAAAGAAAAAAAAAAGAACTACGAGAAGCTAAAATAAGTGATAAGTGAGCAAAGGGCTTTCACAACAACGTTGTCAATGGGATGGGTCTTGTATATTGGTGGAATGAGATGTAAACAAACAATACGACTAATAAATCTTCAAAATGGACTTGACCAAACTCAAATTTGACTCTATTCGTTTATTAAATGAGTCCTTTATCAATACAATACTAAGGTCGGTTATTAACGATATAATTTTATATTGCTCGGCTTGACTTGTATAATTTAAATAACTTTATCATTTTTATAGCATTTTCTTAACTTTATAGTAAGAGTATATTAAGTATTTAAACAAAAGAGGAAATGATATTCATAATGCTATTAGAGCATTGGCATTGGCTTCATCAAAATTATCTTTAAAATTTGATAAAAAGTACATGATTTCTATAAATCCAAAGCCTCCCTAGCCATAATCCCACATTGAATTAGTCATTGAATTCATCAAAATAATAATATAATATTATTTTTTTAACAAAAATATTTTTATTTTTTTTTCATATTTTACAATTACACTAATCATATGTTAATTAATAATTTAATTTGATTCTTATATTATTATTATAAGACGGTTAGAAATTAAACGTGAATAAAAAAAGACATTTGAAGATTAAAAGTAAATAAAAAATATATTTGATGAGTGAATAGTAGCCCTTCAAATTTGAAGAAACTCATCCATTTACTGTAACTCAAAGTTTCACACTTATCAATTTGGCTAATCCAATACAGCTCTATTTTGGTGAAATTCATCATATTTTGCATTTGGCTAGGCTTTTGATGAAGCCAATGCCAATGCTCTTAGTGTTGTTTGAATTCTTGTGAATATGATCCTTGATATATATATATATATATATATATATATATTTATATATATATAAAATATATATATATATAAATATATATATATATAATAATGCTATTATGCCGCCTAATTTCCCCCACCTCATTTTGACCGCTCATACATTTAATTTTTTTTTCTTTTACTTATTGATTAAGGAAGTGACTATTAGTGTATTAATATATTTTTTCTTATTTTTTTTAAAAATATTTAAATATGTTAAAAAATGTGAAGAAAAAAATAAAAAAATAAAAAGTAAAATTTGTACTAATGGGCACGCTGAGCGGTCAAAGCTGGGTGGCACACTAACACTACCCATATATATATATACTCACAAAAGCGCTTGTGCAAGAGAGGGTGCCTCTTTCAATATAAAGTCACTAGCAGGATCACTACTAGCCGATGTGGGACTTTCCCGTCATGCACACTCGATCCTCCCCTCGGGGGGTCCTAGCAGCGGTCCCACTCGCCTTCCCTCTAGAACCCTTGCCAGGAGCGACCCTGACTACCCCACGGGTATCGATTCTGGCTCTGATACCAATTAATATATATATATATATATATATACACACACACACATATACACACACCCCATACAAACATATTTACCAAAAGCAAAAGTTAGTTGTTAAAAAATTGTAGATAAAGTTTTAAGATGTAATATAAATAATCTATTATATTAAAACTAAGTAGTTTATGATAAAGTTTAAACTCGTTTTGAAATAAATGAATTGTTTTTAATATATAATATTGAAACTCAATAATAAACTCGAGTTTGATTAGTGCTTAAATAAATATTAAATGAATAAAACTTGACCACCCAATACTCGTCATTGACATCCCTAACTAGAAATGGTACTGGATGGTTGAAATATGAGTGTATGAGGCTAATCAATTACGTGGCCTGGACAAAATTGGTCTTTCATATCTGGGCATCTTGTAAGTTGTTTCGGAAATGTTTCTGACTTTCTCCGGTTATTTTTTTATAATTTTACTTGCATTGGGTTTTGGTTCTCTTTTTCTTACAGGTTCCTGTTCTTGAGTTTTTTTGGTTTTGTTTTGTGTCGTGAACATTAGGAAAATATTGTATGGTTGGAGTTGTTAAGATTTTTTGATATCTGGGTTTGTGTCTTTTTTCTTATATGTATCATCTAGGTATCTCGTTGTAATCACAATTTAATTTCCTCTATTATAAGTGAGAGTTATTAATAAAATTAAAGTACCGTCTTTTTTTAAAAAATAAAAAAAAAAAGAAAAAAAGGCTATTTGAGCTGATCCTCACTATTGAATTCGACTTGGGGTGGTGTGGTTATGGACACCAGTCGATTAAGAGAAGCTAGCATTGATGGGAGTTGGTTTTATTATTGCTTGTTTCCTGCTATAGACAAAAATGCCAGTGAAATATGAAGGGCATGCAGGCTCATGGGACAAATCTATATATATATATATATATATATATATAGGGGTTGTTTTCACAGGAAAGGTCGAAAAAGAGTGGGTTTTGTGTGATCCACAGAAAACAAACAAGAACAAAAATGGCTCATTTCTCTTCAACTTAATCATGTGCGACAATATATATTAACGTTTCATCAATTTTGTTGTTTTTGTTGGAAAGGTTCCCTTCCACTTCTTCATGTAGCTAACTGATCTTTTATTAGCATTTTTAATATTTTTTTAAAGTAGCTTGCTTAGAAAAAGAAAATTATTAAAAAAATGCAATTAAATTAATGAGATTTATGCAATAAGTAATACTATGCATCAGTCACTATTCACTCTCACACTCCACATCTATAGCTTTTTTATAGGGTGTGTGAGTATTTTTCATAAGGTGTGGAGGTGTTTTTTATAGGGTGTGAGATGTGAAATGGTAAATAGTGGCTGATATGAAAAATTTTTCTTATGCAATTAAGGCTCATTTCTGGCCAGACACTATTGCCTTCCCTAGAAATTATTCTACTTTCATCTCTCTCATTTTTTTTTTTAGCTATTAATTTATTTTCAATTACTATAATGAATTTTTGGTAATGCCTGAAAATGACAATGGATTAATTTTAAGAAGATTGTTTTTATGAAAGTATAGTATATACCCAGGATAATTTATTAAGAAATAGTGGTGTATATATATATATATATATATATATATATATGTAATGCCACATTGTTTGAGATGAAATATTTTTTCTTAATTTTAATGAATTTTAATAATAATATTAATGAACCCTTTTAGTGTATAAATTTAGATATAGCTAGAAATTCCCAAATGTATATAACTTTTTGTCAGCAAAAGGAGCTGTTCTTGAACTTTCCATGGGTTTGGAGGACCATGCATGCACGTCGAGATCAATTGTGTGTTAATTTCATATAACGAGGAGCAGGCCGCTTTTCACTCTTAAAATCCACTTGTTTGTTAAATTCTACGTGTTTTTTTTTTACATTTAAATCATGATTGGCTCTTTTGTCAACCATTCTTGTACGTCCCTCTATATAAAAACTGGTTTTCTTGGCTCTAATGATCTATATATAACTATGAAACTCTTCACCACAGAATTCTCTCCTCCTTTACTCTTCATCATCCATTCAAAAGTTCCTTGAGAGATTTCCTCCTCCATTGTTCTGCTTGTTCTTTCCGAGAGTTTATGCATTATCGGTTGGATTTTGGTGGGTGCTTTTGTATCGTGGGGTTCCATTCATGGGCGCCTGTTGTACTAAGGATGGCAGGTGTAGAGGGTCCATGGGGATCTTGTGGAAGGGAAAGAAGACGAGGGGGGTGAAGAGATTGACATTCGACGTGGAGATGCTGGAGACCTTATAAGGTTGAAAGGACCTTCTAGCTTTACATCAATGTACACCCAGCAAGGAAGAAAAGGGATCAACCAAGACGCCATGACAGTTTGGGAGGTAACATTAAATTCTTTCTTTCTGATGATCTATACTATAAAGTAGTTTTGTTTGTAGCCTTTTTGGGTCGTCTAAGTTTGTGGTGATTGATGAATTTTCTAGGTTTGATTCAGACTTTCTTTGCGTTTATTATATAAATATATGTATATATCCAAATGTTGATGAAACAATGATCATTAAGCTGTGTATTCAAGCATCTTTTCTGGAAAACTAAATATGTTCTAGCACTTTTCCAAAATATATATATATATATATATATATATATATATGTTGTTTTGTTAAACAAGATATATATTTCAGGATTTGTCTGGCGAGAAAGAAATGTTCTTCTGTGGTGTTTTCGATGGTCATGGTCCCCAGGGTCACAGAGTTGCACACCATGTACGTGACAATCTACCCTCAAAGCTCTCTGCAGCACTTAAAATCTCACAACGTCATCAAAGAAAATATAGTAAGGTTGATGTTGATGTTACCGATACCGACGATGATTCTAGTGGTAATTGCAACAGTCGCGTCGACATCAACGATCGTCCTAGGAACCCGTATAGTCAGAATATATCTCTTGCTTCATGGGAGGGCAGCTTTGTTAAATCTTTCAAAGAAACGGACGAAGAACTTTGTCTAAATTCCTCCATTGATAGCTTTTGCAGTGGTACCACAGCCGTGACTATAGTTAAACAGGTAATTTAGATACAAAGTTAGAAAGAGAATCCGAGACTACCTTTACTTTTCAAAAGAGGGCGATATTCTAATTTTATTAGAAAAATTTTACTCATCATTTCCACACCACACCACACACCACACATAATTATTTATTTTTTTATTTTTTTTTCCTTATCAAATGTGTGGTGTATGAATTATGAGTAGAATAACAAAGCTCAGTCATACCTAGCTAGTCCGAGATATATTCTAGTCTAGTGTTCTTTATATAATTAATTTTCCTATTTTTAGGGTCGCCACTTGATCATTGCCAACTTGGGAGATTCTCGAGCAGTTCTTTGTACAAGAGGAGACAATAATCAACTTCTACCCATTCAACTCACAGTTGACTTGAAACCAGATGTTCCAAGTGGGTCTTTTATTACCTAGCATCTTTATCTTCCTCTCCTCAAAGCATGAGCAAACTATATAAATTCAGTCTAATTAAATCACTGTTTTTAATTCTGATGTTGGCTCAGGTGAAGCTGAAAGAATAATGAATTGTCGAGGCAGAGTTTTTGCAGTGGAAGGACAGCCTGATGTTTATAGAATATGGATGCCTGATGAAGATTGCCCTGGTCTTGCTATGTCAAGGGCTTTTGGAGATTTCTGCCTCAAGGACTGTGGTCTGATATCAGTTCCTGAAGTTTCTTATAGGAACCTCACTATCAATGATGAGTTTGTGGTTCTAGCAACCGATGGGGTAAGAGTTTAAAAAGCACAATTCAAAAAGTCACCCAACTGTCAAAGAAAAATTAAGCTTGGTTTAGTGTGCGTTAGTGAAAGACAAATTAAAAGGTTTAAATCTGTTGTTCTCACCCAAACAATGTTAAATTCAGGGACTATCACACTTGCAAAACTTCAGACTTTCAAGGACTAAAGCCATTGGATGGACTGCCTTTTTTTGCAGGTATGGGATGTGTTAACAAACAATGAAGTTATAAAAATAGTTTCTTCTGCAAAGAAACCATCAATGGCAGCCAAATTGTTGGTAAATCATGCTGTTACAACCTGGAGATGTAAATATCCGAGTTCCAAGGTTGATGACTGTACAGTCATATGCTTGTTCCTCAAAACCAAGCCCATCTCTGAAGTGACTCCAGGAAGTGTGAACTGCTCCTTATAACTTGATACTTCTAGCCTCTAGGCTCTAGGTTCACTAGATTTGAGGTAGACCCTGAATCTGTGAATAGCAAGGTTAGTGTAATTAACCCGACCAAAAAGTGTAATGCTCTTGTAGGAGTGAGTAGAACATGCTCAAATGATTAGATTTGTAGCGTTTACAGCTTTATGAGTTGGTTGGGAACAAACAGAGCGTTTGAAGAGGCTGAAAGCTCGCTTGCACAGTGGTTTTCATGTCAAATTGTATCTTGCAGTTGAACCCCATTAAATGATTTTGTAAATTATCCCTTTCATTATAAAACAATATTCATTTGTTTCTTCAATCTCCTACTCGTTAAGTTAGCATAATAGTTTACAATTTTTATGAGATTTTCTATTTTTTTTTTCTTCATAAATTCCAGAAGACACAGAGAAAACCCCACCCTTCCATCGGTGAAGGATGAAGTTAAGTTATTTCACTAAAACCTGAACATAATTAAAACCAAATGTAAACCAGCAACGTGCTGTAATTATAGAAATCAGACAAAGACTGCCATTGTGCCACCCTGATCTCCAACACCACGGGCTATAATTATAGAGCTTGGGACAGTACTTTCCACCAATTTTTCTTTGTTGCAGAAGAAAACCAGAGAAGGGCCCCTTGGAAGGTACACGATACATAAAAGCAATCAGCATGCACCTTCTTTATCATTTGACGTTTGAGTCTGGCTTTAGAGGTCTTCAACAACATACAAGAATAAGAAAAAAGGAGCTTGTTTTTTAGCACCATGATGAATATTCCACCATGGCATAATTCTAGTACCATTAAAGCCCACATGAAGAAGACTTTGGATCACTTTTGTACTCCGATGGTTTTTTTTTTTTTTTTTTTTAAGCAAGTAAGCATATTATAGATGAACTAAAAGATAACAACAAGATTCAATGGGGTGAGAGTCCCTTATAATCTTTCCAAAACCAACAGATACAACACGAGAAATAAGAAAAGAGAGATCTGGAGCCAAAAATTTGGCTCCCACCCATTTCTTGCAAGGGGAAGCTTGAAGCGATTTTTATATAGTCTGATGAATAGACTATAATACTATAGCTAAAAGCCACAATGAAGAGTTGTGTGCTGCATTTTGTTAATTTGAATTGGTTGAAAAATATTTTCACGACTACTTCAACTTGATCCTTGGTTGGGGAAAACGGGAACATAGGATAATAGCAATCGAAAACTATTTCGAATCATCGACGAAAGACCGCCATTGGTTGTCACAGCGCGTGCAGCTCACGCCACTCTAGGAGTGAAAGTAGTTCAGACCTAGAAGATCCAATGTCGCTAGTCACAAGGGTGCCACGCTTGGTGGCATCAGGCTCTCCAAGGCGTGTGAGACGTACACGTCGCATTTTTTAGCTGTTTTCCTTTACCTTCTAGTAGATAGGAAGAGTCTGATGGTGGAGCGCATGTCTATCTAAGGATGCCGGAAGACAATAGACCGGCATATTTCGATGCTATGGACAAAAAATTAAAGGGAGAAAAAATAAAAAGGCAACCTGAAATAGAAAACAGGTCCAGCGAAGGGGGAGGTGGGTGGAGCAAAACCCCCTCCGGCCAGTGAATGGAGAGGAATCCCAAAGTGGTGGAGAGAAGTTTTTTATCGCTGGAGAGAGAGAGGAATCCACGATGTTTAATGATGTAAAAAGTTAAAAAAACAAATTTATTGGAAAAATACAATTATCTACTAGTCAGAAAGAAAACATAACCATGCAATGACACCCTGAGAGTCCTACTTTTGCTAACCCACCAAACACCCTGAATAAAAGATACAATAGTGATTTATCACACAAAAGATTGCAACCCATTACGCAATCCCTTTCAAGACCAGCCACCTTGCAAATTTCCTTCGTGCTTTGTGCAAGCAACTAATCTCTTCTATCAAAACCCTAATTGGACCAGAAAGGAATCTCTCTAGTGGAACAGCCACGGATACGGACAAACAGTTTTGGGCACTGATATAACCAAAGTTTATCTGCTTTTCTTCTACACAAGGCAATATAATAACACCATTTCTTTATACATAACACTAGTACTATCAAGTAGAGTTTCTTTTAAGTTCGTTCACAACACTGACACCATTAACTAAACCCCCTCAAAAAGGAACTAAACAAAAATCCAAAGCACCCTTTAATACTAATTAGCATAGTCGAAGGTAGATGGTACTATGGCAGTGGATTTGCGCACGATGTAACGATAAGCAGCAACTTTTTTCTTCCTGGAAGCAGTGTTGTCTACTGATAGCACCATTTTACCTGCCTCACGTGCAGTGAACGAGTTGTAAACTGCTTCTTCTGATGCTGCCATCTTCCTAGGCTTCTCCACAGCAATGGTGTAGCTTCCTTCTACACAGGGCACGAACTCTGCACTGTATTCCAACTCCCAGCCCCCCACCACTATGTCCCATGTTATCGTTGCACCAGCCTAATTACCCAAAAACAGTACGATCAAACCAAGTTTGAAATTCGAACCATGTGGTCAGAAATTAACACAACTTTAATGTCTGAAATGTTTGTACCAATAGATGCAAATTAGTACCGAAACAAATGAATAGAGCTTATAGTAAATGAACCTCAATTCCCTCGATCTGAATATTAACTTTCTCTCCGCCTTTGACGGTGAACTCGGAGGCTGGTTTTGGGGGACCTTTCTGTAAATCACTGGGTCGGCTTAGTCCACCGTACTGAACAGGAACATCCTCAGGCCTAATGAACCTGTCCCCAAAAGCAAAACCCACCTCAAAAACATAACTCCAAGCAGCACAAAAGATGAAGGTGAAATTGAAATTACTACCTATAGATGGAAAAAAAAGGGATAAGGAACAGAGTTGTCCAGAAACAGAGAGAAAGAACCAAGTTTTCATTAACAAGGGAACCCAAAATGGGTAATGTGTAAGTAGGCAAGGAAAAAAAAAACCGTCTCCAAATCTTTAAACTCTTGGCTCTTGCAGAAGATGCTGAAACGATGAAGAACCAAACGATCCAGGAAAGACTTTCAATGAGCAAAGAAGAGCAGAGAATAGACAAAGAACGTGGCATAGGCAGTATTGAATAAATTACCGGTAGTCAACGAAATAAAACACACACACAAAGATAGGGAGTAAGAGACTTTACTTGTAAAGTGTCTCGGCCACATTCCCTTCCTTACAGATCACGAACTTACTCTTAGTTCGCTGAGTTAGAAATCGGCTGAACATGGAATATAATAAGCTGAAGTACCATGGAACATTGATAAAAATCTGAGCCCAGAAAAGTAGCGGCCAAAAACAAACAGAGATCAGTCCCCAGAACAACCACACAGGACCAAAACCCTCCACCAAATTCTTCAAATTCATGAAATAAAACAGGAATATTACCTTGCGAGCGACCATTTCAGGATAGTTATCTTGAAACAAGGAGAGGATGTGATTAGAAGCGACCCTTAGCTCTCTCTTGGGCATGTCCTTGAGATCAGTGACCTGGATGATAGAGTTAACCCCACCGGGCTTAAAATGTAGAAGGTTAATCCCTCTCTCAAGCACCTGAACCCTCCATCTCAAGAACTTCTGGAGCTTCTCTTCGTCACCAAAGATCCTCTCGTACATATCTCTGTCTCTGAAAATCCCGTAAGCGTTGTAACAAACAGGGTGCCCCTCTGTGTCATAACCATGCATATAGGCCACAACACCCTCAAGCTCCTTGAACCCCAGATCCTCCTCAATAACACTATCCGCTCCGAATTCTCTCCTCCATCCCAAGCACTTCAGCAACATGTTGAGGGAGTCAGAGACCCTGAAGTCTCTGGCTCGCAGGAACTTCAAGAGAATCACATCGGCCTTCTCGTCACCTCCTAAGAGAGGGATGCCCCACATTGAAGCATCAGAGGCATCAGATGCCAAGAGCTTGTCCTTAAGCTCTTGGAGAGCTTTCTTTTCCGAGGACCTGAGATGGGAGACGAAGTAGGTGTCCTCTCTGAATGAAGGAGAGCGAAGCGTGGCGGCCGCCATGAGTGTGGTGACGAAGCTTTTCTTATAGGGTCTTGGGGACGCCTCTGGGAGGTCTTGTAGTGGGGTGTTTTGGATGGAGATGGGTGATGAGGCTTCCATTAATGGAGTTAATTTTGGGCGAGACCCGAATGACTTCTGTTTGTGAAAATGCAGAGTCAGAGAAAAGGAAACCAGCGAACTACGTTGATACTAGACTGTAACGGAGGTTTTTTCAGGGCTCGGAGGCAGCACTGCTTTCGATTCCCTGCGAAAGCACAGTGTTTTCTCTATACTGAGAAAGAGAAAAAGACAGGCACCAGAGGAAACAAATAAACAAAGGGAGACGAGAGTGAGAGATTTGAGTAGCGATTCTAGTTTGAAGTTTGAATATTCAAAAGCGGCTCAGAAAATCGAACAGACAGAAAAGAAAAGGAAAAGAGGAGACTCCTGAGCATTTGAACGCACGCGCTACCGTAAAAACACTGTTGATATAAGTTATTATTATTATTATTTTTTTGTTTGTTGAGTTTTGGTAATTAAAGTTTTTATGTATTTTTTGTGCAGCCTATTGATATAATCGATTAAAACATTTATTTTATATTAAAAAAGAATTACAAAGTTAATCACGTATATAAAAAATATATAAAAATAATTACAGATAAAGTTTTGATTTTTTTTATTGGTTTAGAATTTTAAAATTAATAATAATTTGATTTTATATTAAAAAAATTTCTAAGTCAATAATACTAAATTTTTATAGAATAAATAATTATCTAGATAATGGCATTGATGTGCCTAAGATTCGAATATGGGCATGGTCGTCGAAATACATTACACAAATAAATAGTAAGCTAAGACAGAATTATTACTTGTGGCGTGATTCGTGTAAAATTAATTGTTTTTGGTGAAAAGTGATAGAATTACTACTCAATAATAACTTGTTTACAATTATCTAATAAAATAATATTATTTTAAATTTTATTTTCACCGAAAAATTTTCTTTGTCAAGATATTAGTAGTCTAGGGCCCGCTTGAATATTAGGGCATAAGACAAAATATAAAATTTTCATCTCATATTATATCATCTCATTATTATATATTTTTCAAATTTTTATTTAAAATATAATAAATAATTTTACTTTTTCAAATTCTAATACACATTTTTTAAATTTCAAAACAATAATAATATTAAAATATAATATTTTAAACTTAAAAAAAAAATATAAAATTCTCATTTCACCCCCAAACCTGCTCAATTAATATATCTATAAATAATGGTAAAATAGTTTGAATTAAGATATTTTATTAAATTTTGAGAAATAAGTGAGAATAAATTGAATAAAAATATTATAAATTTTTTAAATATTAGTTTTGTTTTAAATTTTGAAAACGTAGTTTTTTTTTTTTATGAGTTTGGAAAAGTTATAATAATTTGATAATGATTATATAAAAAAGTTAAAAATTTAAAATCAAAAAGTGTTTTGTATTTTAAACGATGCTCGGGAAGGAAATATCTTAAAATATTTGAAGACAATTATATTGCCAAACCGACCCTATTTCATCATGGAAAATAATTTAGTCACAAATAGATTATACAAAAATAAACTCACAAATTGATATGGCTTGATATGGTATGTCAGATCGTAAAGTTATTTTTATCGTAAAGTAGATTTAACAAATTATATAAAACTACGTCAGTTTATAGATTTATTTTATATAATCTCTTTATATCTGTATTAATTATCTTTCATCGTATATTTGGGAAGATGCTAAAAACAACCATATCAAAATTTAAAGTTAGTAGTCAATGTGATGAAACACGGCAAGAGATAAAATATAATTGGTGGAGAATATTATAATTAAAAATGAAAACAGTTAGAAAAAGAGAAAACAACGATAATAATAATGATCTATACTAATAATTATAATGCCTAAGTGATATAGAAAACAAAACTGAGAATATTAAATGAATGAAAAGTGAGTCGTAAAATTAAAAGAAAAATAGTTAGTGGTTTGGATTCAGAGATGAGTTGAGATAATTTGTAAATAGTAGAATAAAAATTGAATTATTTATTATATTTTGTGTGAAATTTTGAAAAAATTGTTTTGAGATTTGAAAAAGTTGAATTGTTTATTATATTTTGTATAAAAATTTAAAAAAGTTGTAATGATGAGATGAAATAAATTGAGATGAATTGAGATAAATTTTGAATGCAAACGAGTTAAAGTTGAAATTTCGGGATAGAATAGAAGATTGTGATAAAATCTTAATTTCATAGATCTATTTTGTGGTAGCAACTTAAAAATAAAATAAATAAATAAATAAATTGAGACAGCCTAACCAAATAGGGGTGAGTAGAGGCTTTTTTCCTGTCACAGTATCGGAAAAATAGTCTGCGATTATATTAGAAAATTGTTTTATATTCCTACGATTCCATTATAATGCAAGGAATTTTGGAAGAATTGTGTGAGAGGTTGTCTCTCAAACAAGAACAAGAGGAAATTCTTGGGGACACAAAGAGGCTTGAAGATGTAGTGCTTCAAAGAGGCAGATGCTTCTTTATCAAATTGTTAAGAAATAGGCACTACAATAAGGAAGCATTCAAACAAACAATGAAGAAGATTTGGAGATCAATAAAACCTATCAAATTCAGAGATCTGAGATTTATTCTAATACTGATCGAGTTTGATGATATTAGAGATAAAGATTGAGTTATAAGAGAGAGTCCATAGTCATTTGACAAAAATCTGGTAATGATAAAAGAGATTGACGGGATCCAACAAGTGCATCAAATATAACTTACAGAAGCCATGATCAGGATAAAAATTTATAATCTGCCATTGATTGCTAGGAAAAAATATATTGGTAATCTGATAGGCAATAAAATTGACAAAGTGGAAGAAGTAAATATTGAAAAGGGAGAAATGGCTTTGGGAGAATTCATGCGAGTTAGAATTGTTTTAGATGTCTCCAAACCTCTTCTTAGAGGTAAGAATATTAACATTGGCTCTAATAAGCTTTGTTGGATTCGTTTCTCCTATGAACGCCTACCAAATTTTTGTTACTATTGTGAAAGATTGGGCATGGTGATTAAGAGTGTGAACAGTGGGAGGCTTTGTGGAAAACATATGAGAAAGATGGGGTAACTTAAACTATTATTAAAATATTCTTAATATCTAAACGATCTTTAAATAAAATTATTTAAGAGCTTATTTAGATATAAGTATTGTTAGGGTGCCGTCCAATAGTGACGGTTGGGTGTGTTTTTAGGTAAGATTTTTTTTTTTAATCTTGTAATTTATATTTTTTTTATATTTTTAAATATTAATAATTACTTCCTTAATCAGTAAGTAAAAAAAAAATATTAAATGCATGAGAGGAAAAATTGAACGGTATAGTAACAGTATTTTTTAGATATTTAGAATATCTCACAATTCTGTAAATAATAATAAAAATAATTTGAATTGTTTTAATAAGTTTTAAAAATAATAAGAGAAAAAATAAAATAAAAAATTTTAAAAAATAAAATAATATTTGGAAGAGAGCCGAAATTGATTGATCGCGGGAAACGTTTTCGGGACCCAGGTCATTCCCAAGTTCCTAGACGCCTAGACCTAACTGCTCCTTACCAAACACAACATGGTTTAGTTGACCATACGTATAATGCATGTTGCCACGTTGCGTTCCCCTCTACATCAAACATTGGATTTCTTCAACTCTGGTCCTGATAAGATATTGACATTTTTATTTTGGAAATTGATATTTCGTAATCGAATGTATAAAATATTTTAATGTAAATATGAGATTTATATAAAAAAATAATAAATTTTTAATAATAAATTTAATTATTTTTTAAAATAAATGCGCCACATTTATACAATATATCTCCATATACAATGCTTTTTTTATTTTATAAGATTGTGTTTGGATGTTGAACTGAGTTGAGTTAAGATGATAAAATATTATTAGAATATTATTTTTTTAATATTATTATTATTTTAGAATTTAAAAAAATTAAATTATTTATTATATTTTATATTGAGATTTAAAAAAATTATAATGATGAGTTGAGATGAATTGAAATGATTTTAGATAGTGGTTGCATTTACGAGGTACCAGCTTTGAACTATACCCAACTTTCTTCTACCATATTATAGCAATAAAAAGGGACATATTTGATGCATTGTTCAGCAGTAGTTTATGATGTTCTTATTTTCTACTTCTCTATAGTTCGCAATCACTAAGCACTTACAAATAATATCAACAAAATAATAAACAAAAACATTATTCTATTTCACAATCAACCATAAGGGCTTGTTGGATATTTAGAATATTTTAGAATATCTGTCAGTAATATTAGAATAGTTTGAATTAAAATGTTTTATTTGTTGTTGAGAAATGAGAGTGAAAAAGTTGAATAAAAAATACTCTTAAGTTAAAAAATTGTTTGATTATTATTTTTGTTTCAAGATTCGAAAAAGTCTTATTGATTTTTGTATTTTGTTTGAGAGTTTGAAAAAATTATAATGATTATTAAGTAATGATTAGATAAAAAAAATTGACAATTTAAAATTGAAAATATTTTATATTTGAATGATATTTAAAAAATAAATATTTACGAATATCTAAAAATACTTGAGAATATTTGTGTTCCTGAACACACTGAGTGGTGCTCATAGTTAATGAACAAGTGTACCCTCTGCAAGAAACTGTTAATTGTGAATGAACAAGTACGAGACCTTGTTTTCCTATACATTTTTTTGACAATGCGTAAATTTAAAAATATATTACAAGATTAGAATGAATCTCATTTCATTAGAGTCGTAACATTGCTTGTAGGCATGGTCATGACAGGGGTGGTGCATGGTTCCTTGCCCGCGTAAGGCAGAAAGCAACCTTACATGTATGATGTACCTCATGTGCTCGAAGAGGTGGCCGCAAAAGTCAAGGAGATGTAGTGGGGCATGAGGAGGTTGTTTGGTCGTAACTGAATTGGAGTTTATATACAATATATTAAATGAAATTAATTCGAATTATCGCAGAATTTTCATAAGTCTGGATCTTTAATCGTCTTATAGCACACATAATTTTATTGTGATTGCATCTCTACATCGCTTAGGAGGTTATGAAAGTCTCTTAAAATAATTCCACACAACATAATGACAAAATGGAGTCAAAAGGGACCATGCATGAAGACAGCTGATGGGGAGAGGATTTAACCTCCAGGGTTTGGCTTAAGTGGTAAAGTCTTTGGTCTTATTAGTATGCTCTGTCCAAATTTAAGGTTCGAACATTCTTGAATGTAAATATTTTTAACGGCTATCGGGCTGTCGTAATTTATCCTTTAATTATCTGATGTACACTTGCAAGATGCTTATCTCCGTCACCTTGAAGCCACCACCCAAGAACTGGTGGCAACGGTGAACTACTCTAGTTGCTCTGATAGTAATCGCTTTGGTGCGACTCCTTCAAATGGCAATACTGGCTCTCAGGGCTTCAATTAGCATCACGGAAATAAAAATCCAAATGGGCTGAGAGACAATAGGAAGCAGTCCAGTAATGGAGGGAAGCCCACATGCCAACGCCGTTATCAACCCAAGTGTCAATTGTGTGATCAACTGGGTCATGTTGCCAAACAGTGCCCGAGAGTGAATTTTTCGGAGCCCACTGTCAATTGTGTCTCAACCTCTCATCACAAGGATACTAAATGGTTAATTGATTCCGCTACATCTCATAACATTACAGGTGATTTGGCAAATCTATCAGTCCACTCGGAATATGATGGCACTGATGAAGTTGTAATCGGTGATGGTTAAGGTTTGCGTGTCTCGCACACTGGTTATTTGGTATTTCATTCCCCAACACATACCTTTCAATTAAATGATACTCTTTGTTTCCCAAGTATTCGCAAAAATTTAATTTATGTCCATCACTTTATTGCCCAAAATCGCGTTTTTATTGAATTTTACCCCTCTTACTTTCTTGTCAAGGATTAGATCACGAGGGCGATATTTCTCAAAAGCGCATGTGAACATGGTGTGTACACGCTTTCGGACTCATTGGTGGGCTCATCTCCAAAAATGGTTGCAAATGTGCATGAGAGGACGTCGATTGATGGGTGGCACAAGCAGCTTGGATATCCGTCTCAAAAAATTAAACTTATCTTGTTAATGCTTTTTCCCTTCCAATAAAAAAGGAATATCAAGTGTCAATTCTTTGTACTTCTTGTTCTATTAATAAAGCTCATCAATAACATTTTCATTCAACTAGCTTTCAAAGTCATGCATCTCTTGATTTTATTTACACCGATGTTTGGGGTCCTTCACATATTGTTGGTCTTGATGAGTCAAGCTACTACTTAATTTTGGTTGGTCATTTTACTAAATACATGTGGTTTTACCCTATGGCAATCAAGTCAAGCGTAAGTAGCATCTTTCCTCAATTTAAACATCTTGTTGAAACAATGTTTCAAGCCAAAATAGAAAGTGTTTACTCTAACAACAGTGGTGCGTTTGTGGCTCTTAAAAATTATTTTTCAATACATAGAATTAGCCACTACACCACCTCCCCTCACATTCCCCAACAAAATGGTGTTGCCGAACGCTGTCGTCGTCATCTTGTAGAAACGGGCCTCACTTTTTTAAATGAGCTAAACTACCATTCTCATATTGGCCTCACGCTTTTCAAACGGCCATTTACCTCATAAATTGTCGACCAACCCCTCTTTTACAAAACAAATCTCCCTTTGAAAGTTTGTTTAATCAACCACCAAATTATCTAAAATTAAGAATTTGGTTGTTTGTGTTTTCCTCTAACCCGACCTTACAACACTCATAAATTTAAGCCCAAAGCAAGCCCATGTGTATTTTTGGGCTACTCTCAAACCTAGAGTGCATAGCGGTGCATGTACTTACAAACCAAGAGAACTTATCTCTCACTATATGTTCTTTTCCACGAGTCACAGACGCCCTTCTCTTCTTCCTCTGCAGCTCCACTCGGCAATCCTTTTGCCATGTCGTCGTTGCCCATCGCACCTCTTCAAATGCCGTAACCACCACCAGTGCGAATGGACGGTGCACCTGCTTTACCTAATTTTCACAATTTCACACCTCGCACAAGCTCACTCACACTGACCTCCCACTCTGTGCAAGAATCGCCTAATTTCCAACCTCAGATGCCACTCATCCAACCAGAATCTCAACCTTAGTTCCAATCTGAATCTCAACCTAAGCCCCAACCCGAATCTCAACCTCAGCCTGTAGGAAATCAATCTACCAATGCTCTATCTCACACCCACTCCATGACCACATGCTCGATGAACAACATCTACCAGCCAAAGCAATTCCATTCAGTCTCAAAACACCCCATCCCACCCTCCATTGAACCAAGTTGTGCGAGTCAAGCAATTTGTGACCCGAAATGGAAGAGTGTCATATCTGATGAGTTAATAGCTCTAATGAGACATAACACTTGGGAATTGGTTTCCCCACCCCCCCTCTCATTGTAAACCAGTGGGTTACAACTGGGTGTTTAGGGTCAAAAGAAAATCAGATGGGTCTGTTGATAGGTTCAAAGCAAGACTTTTTGCCAAAGGTTTTAATCAAATACCTGGGTTGGATTATAAGGAAACCTTTAGTCCGGTTGTAAAACTAGCAACTATAAGAACTGTTCTGACAATATTTGTGATGCAAGGGTGATCATTGTATCAACTGGACGTTAACAATGCGTTTTTGCATGAAAATTGCATGAAACTGTGTATATGATTCAACCTTCGGCTTCAAAGATTTGTTGAAACCTAATCATGTTTGTAGGTTACAAAAGACCATTTGTGGTCTTAAACAAGCTCTAAGGGAATGATACTCCACTTTGAGAAAAAAAATTTTGGAGCTTGGGTTTGACAATTCCAAAGCAGACAGCTCCTTGTTTATCTATAAATCTGACTCTGTTTTATACTTTTTGCTGGTTTATGTAGACGATTTGATCATAACTGGCAGTGACAATAAATTTGTGTGTTCAATCATTGCCAAACTTAGATCCTTTTTCTCCCTCAAGGACATGGGGCAACTTCATTTTTTCCTTGGCATGGAAGTTATTCCCACAACAACTGGCTTTTTTTTGTCTCTGCACAAATACATACATGACATTCTCTAAAAAACAAACATGTTTGGTGTAAAAGAGGTGTCCACTCCATTGTCCACCACAACGACCCTCACACTTATTGATGGCACTTCATCTGTGGACAGCACATAATTTAGGCGTGTCATAGGTGGAGTTCAGTACCTCTCTCTTACACGCTCGGACATATCATTTGCTGTCAACAAACTCTTACAATTCATGCATAAATCCACTACTATGCACTGGACAGCGGCAAAGAGACTCCTACGATATTTAAAGCAGACCATTTATCATGGTATTCACATCCGTAAAAGCTCAAGCTCAACAATAACAACCTACACTGATGCTGATTGGGCCGGCAACTATGATGACAGTAGCTCCACATCTGCCTACATTTGCTTCCTCGGTTCAAATCCGATCTCTTGGTGTTTGAAAAAACAAAAGTCTATTGCCAGATCATCCACCAAAGTGGAGTATAAAGCCCTTGCAAATGCCGCATCTGAAACCATCTGGTTACTGTCTTTGTTTCAGGAACTTGGCTTCACTATCTCTTCCCCACCAATATTGCTTTGTGACAACTTGGGTGCTACCCAACTCAGCTTTAATTCCGTTCAACACTTTCGGATGAAACACATTTAAATAGACTTGCACTTTGTTTGTGATATGGTTCATAAAGGAATGCTGAAAGTTCATCATGTAAACACACAAGACCAGCTTGCTGATCTCCTCACAATGCCTTTGCTCAAGCTATGCACAGAACAACTTAGAACCAAGATTGGACTTGCCAACGGCAGCCCTATCTTGTGGGGGCGTATCAGAGATAATTCCACAAATCATGCAACAAATCAAATCACATAAGTATAGTCGAGAATCAAGGGTGCAAACTGCCGGACTAATCACAAGAATCACATCTCACAACTGTTACAATCTTCACAATCACAATTCTAACTAGCTTTCCTAGAATAGATTTTGTATTCATTGTATATATATATATATAGCACTCTATTCATCTGTACTGCGTGTGCAATATATTGTAATCAAGTTTATCAATATACAATATATACTCAAACTTCATCACAGAGTAGGGCTGCTCTAAATCCAGATTTGCTGTGAAGTTTCCAAGTTTGGCTTGGTTTGTTATGCGAAGAAATACATGAGCTTTGTCACAAGGAATATTATTGGACTACGGGCTGTTCAAGTGTCACACAAGAATATGATCTTTTCAATCCTAGAAATACAAGAGCAGAGACCAAGATATACAAGGGATACAGTGATACAGATCATAGCTTTGGATCGTAAATGTCATTCTTTAAATGAACGGATGATGCAACGCTACAGTCACAAAAGCCATGTCTTGAGCTTCAAATCTTTAATCTAGATTTTCCAATGAGATTCCAGCTTTTTTTTTTTTTAATAATTTTTTGGTCCTAATATTTTTTTTTTACTCGGAAACATACATACGTACGTACACATATACATATATATATATATGTATACATGTGTATATAGTGAGAGATATTTTTCTCACAAATGAATTACATAAAAATAAACTTACAAAGTGATGTAGCTTATGGTAGTACCTTAAATTGTAAAATTACTTTTATTATAAAATATATCTAACAAATTATATAAAATCACGTTACTTTGTGAGTTTGTTTTTATATAATTTTTTTGTGTCTATATTACTTCTCTTTTTTAAATTTGGGCTTGGTCTTGAATATGTATTTTTCATCGCAGATCAGACTGAAGGGAGTCGAGACCATGCACAATTGGTTAGCTTTTAATATAAGAAATTCTATACGGAAGTTTTACACCACATATCTTCATCTAATTAATATGTAATTTATCATTTTTGTCATTTTTTTTAATGCTTAAATATGTGTATTTAAATGAAGAAAAATTCTACTTATCATCTATACATCATACACCTATTTTTATTTTTTACCTTAACAGATATGTAGTGTAAGGATGATGAGTAGAAGAACTCTTAAATAAAATAGAAAAAATGACAAATCATATATTAATTAGGTAGAAGTTTATGGTGTAAGACTTCTTCGTAACATTTTATTTATTTTTTTATATATACAATATATATTATACAATTGATATTGGGCTATAAATAATATTTCAGCTAAAATATTATACATTTGGACAAGTTTCCAACCAGCCCAAGTATATAAGTCCGAACCCAAAATCGAATTGAACCAATTTCGATTGGTTTTAGGTCCATAAGTATAGAACGGATCAATTCAATTCAATCCAAAAAATTGCTAAACAACTGATCGGATTGAATATATTTAATCCTTACATGTAGATTTTATTGTATTTAATGTTGGGTTCAAACTATCTACAAACAAAAATTCAGGCTGTACAAATAAGCCGTTTACCCGGACCGGCCAATTTTTCCGGCCCGACGTGTGATTGAATAAACATTAGTACCTTGGACCTATGTTGTCTTTTGAATCGGTGTGCAAAGACTATGTATGGCATTTGAAGTATCACAAGGAGTTTCAGAGCTTGGAGGAAGTGGAGAAGAGATACAAGTAACAGCAGCTTTCTGTTCTTATCCATATCTTTCTATTCAATTAGTGGGAAACGACAGAGTTTATTTTATTAAAGACAGTCAAATATTAGATGAAAATAGGCATAAGGAAGCGTCAGAAAATCTTGACACAAGTATTGGGGTGTTAAGAATGCAAGCACTAAGATGCTAACCTCCAGGGTCATAGAGACTGGAAATAAAAATCTTCAGAAATTAATACATAAGTAATAAGATGGAAGCCATGTAGAGTTATACGTCATTGATTATATATTTAAGAAAAGAAAGAATTTTCTTTCTTTTTTTTTTCTTTAAAAAAATGCGCAAGGCGGTTAATCGGTTCGGATCGGGTTGGAAATGGACCTTTCAAATTGAGGTCCGTCGAATAAATAGTCTTAAAATAAAATTTAGGACTCGTTTGGATATAGAAACCATCTCAACTCATCTCATCTAATTATGACAATTTTCTTAAATTTTCACACAAAATATAATAAACAATTTAATTTTTTCAAATATCAAAACAATAATAATATTAAAAAATAATATTTTAACAATCTTTTATTCAACTCATTTAAAACCATCTCATTTCACTATAGGGGTGGGCAGCAGGTGCCTGCCTCCGCATGGGTGGGCACTTGGCATGCTACCCTGCACCGCCCATGCGGGGTGGGGGCCGGGTTGACCCTAGCAGGGCCCCACCCCTACACCCCTTCCTTTTTTAATATAAAAAATTATAATTTTTAATATTTATATAAATAATTTATATAAATATATTGTATATAAATATATATAATTTGTTAAAAACTTGAAGTTGAATTCAAGTTAATAGTAAGTTTCATATTGTTTAAGTATGACTATTGTATTGTCTTGTCCTCTTATATAATGGTTGGCTTAGAAGGCCAATGCAATTTAAAATATAACTGTAATAAGTTTATATTTTTTTTTAATGTATAAATTTTAATTTATAATTTTAATTATATTATAATTTGAGTTTAAAAAAAATTTTAGACCCAAATTTTTTTTTAGATTTGATGTGTCATTAAGGGTGTGTGTGGATGTTGAAATGAGTTGAGTTAAGTTGAGTTGTGATGATAAAATATTGTTAGAATATTATTTTTTAATATTATTATTATTTTGAAATTTGAAAACATTAAATTGTTTATTATATTTTGTATTGGAATTTGAAAAAGTTGTAATGATGAATTAAGATGAATTGAGGTGAAATTGATAACCAAACACACCCTTAGAGAGAGGCGGAGCGAGTAGCATGGAGAGGTTTAGATAATGCTTTTGAAAACTTATGCTTTCAAGTTTAACCCTCTTGTCAATGTCCGGAAAGAAAAATAATGCTTTTCAAAGAACCTTGTCAAGGAAGTATTTAAATAAGAAAAAAGTATGGAGAGGTTTAAACCATTGTCAATGACCACAAGAGAGATAAGTATGATATTCCCTTGTCGAACAAGCTTATAGATGAAAAATAATTGTAAAGAATCTTTAACCCTTGTCAATGACAACGAGACTTGTGCTTTTCCCTCGTTTCTATAGGCTCAGTCCCCCTCTTCGTAGACCTTAAATGGGCCACGACCATTTGTCGTTAATTCAGAGCCGAATTGCTTCGGTACCTAAGTTTGCAGATTAATTTTATATATAATTGTGAACTTAATTATTTTAAAAAAGAATAGAGTTTATTATTAAAAAATTAATTTTTTTATATGATTCTTATATTTTATTTATTATTTTAAAATAATTACTGGATAATTATATAATTTACGATTACAAATATTTTTAAGTGAGAATTCATCCGTACAATCATTCTTTCACAGGCAGGCATACATACATACCGACCGTGTGACATTCTGTGTGATGCCCCCAAAACACAATCAATTTACCTCCTGTGCAAGGAAACATTCTCTATAAACCCAATAGAAAAGGCACTCCACACTTCGTTTACTCTGGAAACACCTGTACTTCTTATGTTACTTTTGCACTTGTTCTCCTCCCATTTCGCGCTTCGCGTGTTTTCTCCGTAGTCTCAGAGTACGTCTCGCTCTCATTTTCTCTCTCAAATTTTGTTTGGTTTGTAAGAAAAACAATGCAATGAGTTTCCTGAATGTATTGGTTTGATTACGAGGATTAACTTGTTTTGGTTTCTTTTCGTTGGATTGTTGGTTTATTTGTTTTTTCTAAGTGTCAAAGTTTGTGGGTTTCTAGAGTCACGTCACTGGGTTTATGAGATTCTTGTTTACTCTCCTTTCCTTCGTTTTATTATTATTTTTATTTTTTAATATGTCAGTTCCTGATTCTAATGAGTTATAATTTCTTATCCATTTGGTACTTTTGGATACTGAATGCTATATTCCTATTCTGCATTTCATATATACTGGTTAATTATGTGGCTACTTACCAATGTGATGGGCCTGGGGGTGTGCATTCTATGCCATATATTAATGATTTTCATGCTTTCTAATTTCTCATGCTTTGAGCTTTCCGGTGGCTGATATTCTACAGCAACAAAAGGCATCATAGTATTTTTTTTTTTTTTTTTTTTTTTTTGTGAATGGTATATGAAATGATGCTCCTTCTTGTATTGCATGAGAAATGCTGAAGCTTGAGGATCATAATACATGCTATGTTCCCAAGCATTTCTGAATTAATATTCACGAGCTATATTAGCTGCATGCTATGTGTCTCAGGATGTGCTTCATACACTCAAACTAAGCTCAAACCCTTAAAAGTCATAATTAATTGGGAACATGGAAAACATATTTAAATTTGTCATGCTATTGTTCAAAATCTCATTATGGTTGCCCATTAATGTGGTTTAGTGACTTGTCATATAAGAAAATCTTGGATTAAATTACAACTTTTGTGCCTTCTAACCTTTTGATCAGTAATCTCATTATCATAAGTTAAATAGGCTCAATCTTGGATTAAATTACAACTTTTTCTTTCATAATTGTTTAATTTCGAATCCCATTAATGTGGTTTAGTTACTAGTCATAGAAGGGAAGCCTATAATTTTGATATAACTTTTGTACACTATGGTCTTTTGGTTAGTAATCCTTTAATCTCATTACTGTCTATTAAATACCTTAAAAATGCATCAACCTCGGCTATTCCGCCCCCACTTTTGCCTTGTTTGTCATATAACATCTGCTCTCGTTTTTTCCCATTTCGTGCTTTGTGTGTCTTCCTGTCGAATCTCATGGTTCCCAAAAAGGCAAAATCCACCCGCTCAGAGTATGCTTCTCTCTCTCTCTCTTTCTCTGTCATTAGGTTCGCTTCATGTTTTTGCACAAGTAAAACAGGGCAAGGAATTCTTTAAATGGATTAGTTTGATTAAGAAGATGAACTAGATTTCCTTTACATTTTTTTTCAAGTAGCAGAGTTATGGGTTTTAGTGTCTTGATCCACTGGGTTTCGTTGATTGTCTTGGTCACCTTCTTTTCTTTTATCATATTCTTGCATTTTCCTTGTTTCTGATGCATCCATTCTATGATATTAATGAGTAATATTATTTTAGCCATTTGGTACTTCTGGTGTTGATCCACTGTGTACTAAATGCTATTTTGCCTATTTTGAGTTATTATGAGTTATTCTATTTTCAAGTCGCTGTGTATATCACACAATCCACATCACTTATATGGTAAGATTTTATTTGTAATATTCAAATTTTAAAATTTCTTTTCCAAATCAAATTATGCCATGAAAGTACTTTACTAAGTGTGTAATCCACACCGGCTTATAAATAGAATATTTCTTATCTATTGGTTATTTATTTGCTTTCTTATGAATGTGATGTTTGTGTCTTATATCTAATATGTTAGAAATTTTTTTACATGATGAGTTTTGGTTGTTTATTTTCATGAGTTGTGCTTTTGTATATTCCAGTGGCTAATATCTAAGCAATGATGCAATTCATTGTATTTGAGTTTTCTTTCAATGCTTGTTGTGGCCTTGTCCGAGAAATGATGAACCTTCAAGCTCATATTATGTGTCATGTTCTGAACCATCTCCGATTGATTATTTATAAGCTACATTCGATGCATGCGATATGTTTCTGGGTTGTTCTTCATGAACTCAATTAAACTAAGCTCGTTCCCTTCAAAGTGATAATTAATTTGGATAAGTTGACACGAAAATCTATTCATTGGTGGTAGCTTAATTCCCTCATACCCTTTTCTATTCATTGGTGGTAGCTTTGTAGTGTGTCACAAATATGGATCTTATGGCAGCATTAATCTTCATTTATGATCTGTTTATTTATTTATTTTGTTGCCTCTTTGGATTACAGAATGGCTGCAGGGAGGAAAACACAGACATTTTTTGCTAGCAAAAGTATACCTTCATCTCCAGATCTGGTGAGCAGCTCTTCATCTGTAAGAAATTTGGGAAAGAATCACCTGGGTGGGGTCATATTTGGTTGCAACAACAATACCATTACGGAATGTCTCTCTAAACAACTCTTTGGTCAGTCATCTGCCTTTGTTTCTTATCTAGCAACTTCAATTTGCATTTGCCTTTCTTCTTTCTATGTTCATTTATTAATTGTGCTACAATGGCAACTGCTATCTCCATTGCTTCTCTAAGCACCAAAGCATTGTGATCAGAAGAACAAGTGAAGCGCATATTTTCTGTAAACTACAAACTATTACTCGTAATAATTTTTCAGCAGTGTGCTTTAATGCTGCTTTGTCAATTCATTCATAATTCTGGCTCCAAGAACTCAGGAAATATGTTCTTCAATTTTGACAGGCCTACCAGCTCAGCACTTTTCATATGTGAAGAATATTGATCCTGGCTTACCACTCTTCCTATTCAACTACAGTAACAGAAAACTTAGTGGAATCTTTGAGGCTGCCAGCCCTGGCCAAATGAATATTAACCCTTACGGCTGGACCACTGATGGTTCAGAGAGAACATTATATCCTGCACAGGTATCATATGAAAGTTTCTTGTATGTAATATAATTGTTTTGAGTTACGTGCTGGGTTTTATTAACAATCAGGGTCTGGTTCTGATATTTTTCTTCATTCTACTAGGTTCAGATCCTTGTCCGCAAGCATTGCCAGCCACTGCCTGAAAATCAGTTTAAACCAATAATTTCTGACAACTACTATACTGAGACCCATTTCTGGTTTGAGCTAGACCACGCTCAAGCAACTAGACTCATTTCCTTATTTGCACCTTTAGCGGTTGCTCCAAGTACTTCTGTACCACGGAATACTGCAAAGTGGAGAGCTATTTTTCAGGCTTTTACCCTGAATGACGTAGTAGAGAAAGGTGAAGGGTTTAAGCCACTTACTTTGGAAATCAAGGATTCTAATCACTCAAGTCAGAAATCGGATGTTGCTTCTTCATTTGATGGATACAACCAGATATCGGAAGCTCACTCCGATGTAAAGTTAGTTGAACAAGATGAGAAAGAAGTAATTGTTATGAAACTGAAAGAATTGGCTCGTTGCCGTGAGCATCAAGACTTGCCTACATTGTGTAATGTAGAAGACACTGCTGTTATGAATGGTATTCAATTGGAACACAAATATTTTCAAAGGGAGCGAACAGGTGCAGAGGACAAGAATGAAGATAATCCTCAGTCATCATCTGAGTGTCAGTCCATCATAACTCAGGTACTTGAGGAAGCCAGTTGTCCGCATTCTATAAATTCTAATCATGGAAACTCTGTTTGGTCTGGTTTTGTACAAAATTTCTCATATTTTCTTATGCATATATGTAGTTGATTCAAGAGGTGCAAGAGCTAAAGGCTTTTAACACAGAACAAACTCAGAAGATTGGCATTTTGGAGCAGAAGCTGGTACTCCTTGCTATGCTTTTAATGTGAAAGTTTCCCATTCTCTATAACTGTTTCTAGACCCTTATATCTTGGGTAGTTAAATAAGCAAAATAGAAAGTACTTGTAAAAAAAAAGTATAAAGTAATTTCGATTGACACTGAGGGTTTGTTTGATCAGCCCATGGGAATTTAGCAGCTCGATCCAATTCTGATTGACACTTAAAAGAAGTATATATGTAGCCTTTTGAAAACTGCAGTTATTAGTCAGATTGATAGCAGAAGTGCAGTGTTAACTTTTCACATAATGTTGCCATTTCAGATTTGGAATATTTGTGATTTTGATGATTGCTTCTTCAGAATAGCCCCGTTTAGAAGGATGAATTTCTTCATGAAGTTGTGTATATACTAATACTAGAGTTGACTTTCCATGGGATTTTTAAATTCATTTGAAGCTTTTGTTGATATTTCTCTGTAAAAATTTGTTGATGTTGCCCTGCACATGCACCTTAAAAGGGATTGAGTTTAATTTTTTCCTGGTTTTCAGTTTGATCTATTTTTTTCATTTGTTGAGTAGTTTTTCCTGTTATGGTGAGCCTGATTTTTCTTCTTGTATCTGGCTTTTGTTGTACTTACTAATTTTGACTCAAAAAAATGAAAAGATCAAAGAAAGGAACAAAATTTGTTAGACAAAGGGAAATGACAATTATGCATATGTTCTGTCGAAATTTATGATATTGAATTTAAAGTTGGTTTTGTATGGCTTTTTAAATTAATATATATATATATATATATATATATATATGATTTCCAATGGAAGAAATTTGCAGTGATTGCTTGATTAGGCAATTAAATGAAATTTCCAGGCCCATGAACATTGAAGAAGCTTTGTGGCGAAATTAGAAAAAGAAAATTTATGTTCATCTTGAGAGCTTTAATTTAGCAGTTGATGTGTACATTTTGCCCTATTAACATACAGGTCTACCAAGTTTCATATGTCAGGATCTAGGTACTAAATAAATGAGAAATGCTGGTTACTTACAGATCATATGCCTGCACTATTTCATTTCAAAGTAGAATTACAATCCATATGCCAGCAGCTTCAAGCTTATGCTATGGCTCTTTGTTCTTGCAACTTCCAATGCACCTATGAATTGTTTATAGGGTGTACACTTCTTTTTCTGTTTTGCTTGTTTTCATGGAATGAAAATCATTTACCCTGGTTGTTCAGATGGAGGCAGAAATGGAAATTCTGCTTTTGAAAGATCATCGTGTGATGTTGGAAGCTGTGTCCAATCCTTCTGACGCACTTGGTAATGATACAGTCATTGAGGCTATTGATGAGCTCCATATGGATCAATCTGTGTCAAATCCTTCTGAGGAACTTGCTAATGAGACAGTTATTGACTCATTTGATGAGCTCCATTTGGATCCTAATGAGTCAATATATCTGATAGGAGGATATGATGGTGAATCATGGTTGTCATCATTGAATTCATATCATCCTTCTCAGGACATGATAAAATCTCTGAGGCCTATGAGCTCTGTCAGATCATACTCTTCAGCTGCGCAGTTGAATGGTGAACTTTATGTATTTGGTGGGGGAAACGGATATGTATGGTATGACACAGGTATGCGCTGCTACTGACTTTATAAAAATGTTTTCTACTAATATTCAAGTTTTTTTAACATTTCTATCACCTCCTGTGAAGTTGAGTCGTACAACCCAGCTAATGATGAGTGGACTTTGCAACCTCCACTAAATCAGGAAAAGGGTAGTCTAGCTGGTGCTACTATAGATAATAAAATATTTGCCATTGGTGGGGGGAATGGTATGAAAAGCTTTTCAGAAGTTGAAATGCTTGATTTAGATGTTGGAAGATGGATATCGACACGGTCAATGCTAGAAAAGGTAATATTTCTTGCTTAGCTTGCTTGTTTTCAAGTCAAGTTACTTGTGTTGCTGAAGTTGAGCCTCATTCATAATTTTGTGTTTCTTGTCCTTGAGTTGCATCTCTGGTTTTTATTTTATTTTTTTATTTCATGTTTATATAAATTCATCAGAACTTAGTCCTTGGTTGTGTTTCTTTTATTTTTCCAGCGGTTTGCTCTTGCTGCAGCGGAACTGAATGGTGTGCTTTATGCTACGGGCGGATATGATGGGAATGATTACTTGAAGTAAGATAACGCTTTTTTACTTTCATTTCTTTCTGCACCTATGTAGATGTAACCAGATCTTCATCTAAGTGTACAATCTTAGATGCATTCATAAGAGCATTTCTACATGTTTTCAGGCCAGCAAAATACTTGCTGACATGAACCATGGAAGCAAGCAGTTTAAACCCGAAAAAAGGGTGGATTTTTTATTTTTTATTTTTAATTTTAATTTTTTTTTTGTGGGGGGGGGGGGGGGGGGTTTATTTACACAACTGAATATGCCCCATGATGGTTTAATGAAGAATCTAATCCTTTTAAAAAAGAATAAATGCATCTAGAAGCTTTCCCTTCTATATTGTTACATGATCGTTACATGGAATTTCTGAAACCTTTTTTGGCTTCAGTTCTGCTGAGAGATTTGACCCTAGAGAACATTCTTGGACAAAAATTGCAAGTATGAATACAAAGAGGGGCTCCCATTCCCTGGTTGTTTTCAATGAGAAATTGTAAGTTCTTCTCTTGTTATTTAATTATTTTTACTCTATCAATGACCTTGTACATGGATTATCTTGGGAAATGCAGATGATGCACTAGATTTTCTTCGAGTCTTGGGCATATTGATACATATCATTGTATCAAACTTGAGTTGTCTGTAATGCTACACAGACAAATACAAAGAAATTTAAATGTCAATTCGATCAGAGGGAGGGGAAGTAAAGTATCCACCCCCTCCCTTTTGACAATAAATAAATAAAGGATAATTCGTAATATGAGTTCCTCAAAAAAATAAAGGATGATCCAAGGGTAATAAAAGTGCTACATTTTACATAATGAGATGAAAGTAGGATGGGACTGTGGCATGCAGCATTACTTAATTTCTTTGCATACGTGTTTTTATTATGAATTTTACAGATATGCTCTGGGTGGATATGATGGAAATACGATGGTTCCAAGTGTTGAAATATTTGATCCACGTCAGGGATCATGGATTTGTGGTGAACCAATGGTAAACCCTAGGGGATATTCTGCTGCTGGTGTTATCAAGGATTCTATCTATGTAATTGGAGGAATTAAAATGTGCGGTACTGTTATTGACACGGTGAGATAGTTACCTTTTGCTATGATTTCTCTCATGAACACTTTTTACTTTTTTTAATCCGATTTTTAACAGCCAATTTTCATTTGCAATATAAGCACAGGTTGAAACTTACAAGGATGGTCAGGGTTGGAAAGAAACCCGCACAAAGGCCCATGGGAAAAGGTGCTTCACTTCAGCCATTGTTTTCAGTCATGATTTGGAAGGTCAAGGAGGCTTCACATAATTGCTCTTGTTCAAATATAGAAGAAGAAGATTTTGTCTCAACCAATTTAGCTTGCTAAGAAAGACTATAATTTTTGTTCTCCGAGTATCATCATGCTTGATGGAGCTCGAAGGATATTTTTGTTTTTTGGTTTTGCTTTTCTCTTCGTTTTAGTTTTTTTTTGTTATTTGTGGTACTTTTGAGCATTTGGTACCTGTTAATATGCAGTATCTGATACTGTGCAGCCAAGCAGCTTATGGAGAGTTGGTGTCCATTATTATTGGTGGCCTTGACCCTGATGATGCAAACAAAATTCAGAAGCTAAGTGCTGTAATTGCCACATTTCTTGAGAGCAAGTTGAATGTCCCCAAGTCTTGATAATTCCTCAATTTCAATCAATTACACCAAGCCAAGCTGTCTCCAACTTCCCTCTTTGTCATGCAGAAGAAGGGTCATTTGCTGTCCACTTCTTTCTTTCTTTCTATTTAGGCAAGTCAAACTCAAGATAATGCTCAGTTTCTGCAATGCTTTACACCATACCTCCTGCAAAACTCATACTAAATTTCCCCAAAGAATCCATCCATACTGAATCCCATTTCCCCAATTATGTCCACAATAGCAGTCTAGTTTATGCTAATATGCTGCCCCTTCTAGCAGTGCTGTTTTTCCTTTCAGGGTGGAAGGGGTCGACCATCTAAAGAAGACAACCTTTGTGTGCATCTTCTTGGCTTGTTTCTTACGCGTTTCTTTTTTGTTTCTTCGCAGACAAGTCAGTACGGGATTCTAGACTCCCTTCCCTGTTCTAATATCTACCAAAGGAAATGATTCATTTTCAAATTGCCTATTTCTTCAGTCTTCATGTTCATTGTGGTTGTTTGGGCTTCATTATCACGTTTGACGCAGTCAAACGCGTGATGTGATGACCCTACTTACTTTCTAATTACGCTGTCCTCCTCATTGGATTTGCCCTTCTTCTTCCTTGTAGTAATATTATACATCCTTCCTGTTTTTTTTTTTGGATACTTTCTAAGCAATAAACTTCTTAAGATTTTATAGATATTATTTTTAATAATTTAAAAAAGAGATATGTAAAACTTGTAGATCTCATAGCTTTAATTCAATTTTGTAAGCCCTCTTTTTAAAATAACAAAGATGGGAGGGAGTATATGGTGAGTTCTATCCCACCAAGAAGTCTTTTATTCTCGTAGATTTAATAAATAATAAAAAAAATAAAAACGAAAATATGTAAGTATATATAATCCTTACATGTAGTTGTTGTATAAGGATACAATCTGAATCTGTCAATCTTTTTGAATTATCGAAAAGAAATATTATTTCTTATTTAAGATTTTATTATTTTTAATGAAATTAGATGATGTGTTATATTTTTAAATATTTTATAAATAATTCTTTTATTTTTTATAATTTTTTTAATAGGATATCATTTGAGATAGTAAAATCTATTATGAAAATTAACTAATATTACTCTTTAAAAAATAATTCGGTAAGATATTTTATGAAAGAAGATTGTTACAGTAAATTACACAAAAATAATTTTATAAATTGAAGTGATTTTATTTGATTTTTTAATTTATTTTATAATAAAAATAATTTTATAATAAGATGAATCATATAAAAATATCTAAATTTATAAAATTTATTTATGACTTCTCAAAGGATAGTAATAGGATACTGTAAAAGAAGCCTTTAATAGCCAAACACCTCCCTTCTATAAACATAACATAAAACGTTCAATTTCTTTTCGATACCAAAATTTCCGGATCTTCATTCCCTGCGCCCATGTCGTCCACTACATCTCCTCCCGTGCTCCCCATCTCCGTCCCCGAATCTCAATCCCAATCCCAGTCCCAACCCCCAATCGCCACCCCTGCCTTCCGTTCCTTCATCACCCACATCTCCGACTCCGTCCGCCACGGGATCTCCCAGCGCCGGCCCTGGTCCGAACTCGCCGACCGTTCCGCCTTCTCCAAGCCCGAGTCTTTCTCCGATGCCGCCCTTCGCGTCCGCAAGAACTACTCCTACTTTCGCGTCAACTACCTCTCCGTCATTGCCATCATCCTCGCCTTCTCGCTCGTCTCCCACCCCTTCTCTCTCCTCGTCCTCCTCGGCCTCCTCTCTGCCTGGCTGTTCCTCTACCTCTTCCGCCCCTCCGATCAGCCACTCGTTCTCTTCGGCCGCGCGTTCTCCGACAAGGAAACCCTCGGTATCTTGACCGTGTCTAGCCTCTTCGTCGTCTTCCTCACTACCGTCGGATCGCTACTTATTTCCGCACTCCTCGTTGGCGTTGCCGTTGTCTGCGCCCACGGCGCTTTTAGGGTTCCCGAGGACCTCTTCCTTGACGAGCAGGAGAATCCCGCAACCGGATTCCTCTCCTTCCTTGGTGGTGCCGCCTCCAACGCCGCCGTCGCCGCTGCACCCGTCGTTGCCGCTGCACGCGTCTGATTCGATGGATCCGGATCAATTAAAAGTTTCACTTTGGTAAACAAATAAATATGTTTCAATTTTTTTTAATTTTCATTAATTTCCAATATACTCTGTATCTGTATCTGTATCTGTGAACTTTTGTTCGATTTTAGATAGCATGTGACACTTTTGGGGGCGGATCTATGTTCTATATATTTCTTTAATTGATATAATGTGATACCAATTTATTCATTCAGTTCTCTGGGTGTACCTTTTTTTACGGCCCAGATCTTTGGGTATGCATTTCTAAATTGGAATCTATGGAAGTTTGTTCGTGGATGGTTCTTTTTTCCTATATTACAAGTCTGAAATTGTATGCTGGCATTTTCAGGTGTTCGTTAAGTATAAAAGTTTTAGATCTGTGAAGAATTTGGGGCTGTGCTTGGGCTAGACTTCCATTTACGTGTTGCTTAATGCTGCATGAATGCAGATTTCTGGCCAAATATTGTGTTAATTTTGGTTTTCAAAATTATGTGTTAATAAACTGAATCATAATGGGTTTGTCTAGAAATTGACGTTCAGTGATGGCCTAGATTGATTGATTGTTGCACCTACTTTAACCTTCTATGACGGTTTCTTCTACCCCCATGTACTCTTGTCAAAATTTGCTAGTGATATGAAAATTTTCTATTATTGATATTTCATCACTGATCGCATACTGCTGATTCATGTGCATTGGACCAAATCCGCAAAAAAATTTAACTCTGATTTCTGCCCCGACGATGCTATAGTTGGAGTCAAAATTTTTTGGAGTTCGGATTTAGAGTTGGAGATAGACTTGAAAAGAAGTGGAGTACTTTGAGTTTCTTCTAACTTGACTCGTTTGGTTACACAAATGAGATGGGATGAAAGTTGAAAGTTGAATTGTTTATTATATTTTGTGTGAGAGTTTGAAAAAGTTGTAATGATTAAATGAAATGAAATAAGATAGTTTGTGTTGTGTAACCAAACGAGGCTCTCACATTCCAAGTTTGAGTCTCTTCATAACCAAAATTTTTAGGCTTTTTGTCTACCATCTAATTTCTAAATTAACTTTTCTAATGAGCTAAATATCACCTCTCTTGATATCTAACCTAATATCATTGTCCTCAATACAATTCAAGTGCGTTGGTGCTGCATGCGTGGTTTGCTTTGGGTGTTCTTTCACGCGGCTTTATCTAGTTGAAGTTTTTGTTTCCTATTTGAGTTCAATGTCGGTTGCATGTGGTACTCTGAGTTTGAGCTTGTTTAAAGTTGAGTTTGTTGGTGTCTAGATTGTTAATTTTCAGTTTCCGTTTTGGTCGCTTGTTTGAGTCAGTTTTGGAGTGTCCATCGGTCTGGGTCTGTAAACCTATGCAAGGCAAATTTATCTTGGAAGCTGTTTTGGTAAAATTTGCCTGGGAGAAGCTTAAACTTTTTTTACCTAGTTTTTCCTCTGTTCCAAGATTGGGAATGGGGGAACAGGGGAGAGACTCATCCATTAATCGAACTCACAGACCTGTGACAAGGTCCATATCTCGGGCATTTAACAGGTCTCTACTGCCAAATTGAACAGTTCTAGACCGGATGTTGTTGTTGTCACGTTGATTGTGGCAGCTAATATTCTTTTAGTTGGGAAATATGTTATTTAGAGTGGTTCTGGTTCTCTTTTAGATATTAACAACTTGAGATCTTTTGGTTATACAATATAAACTATTTCATCTCATTTCATCTAATCATTACATCTTTTTCAAATTTGCACACAAAATATAATAAGCAATTCAATTTTTTCAAATTTTAAAATAAAAATAATATTATAAAATAATATTATATTTAACTTTTAACTTTTATTTCATCTGTGTTTCTGTAACATGCATTGTGGATTTTTGGCTGTTTTTTATCACATGGCGTCCAAGAGCATAAGCATTGGAATAAGCAAAGACAGCTAAAATTTGATTAAAATCACATGTTTTGCCTTTTGCCTATTATATTCAAGTGGTATTCTAACATTGGATTATCTATCTATTAATTAAAATAATAATAAACTATTATTACTTTAAATTTTTTATGTAATTTATTTTTCTCATATTTTGCAATTCAAATCCCTTAGTAAATTGTATGAAACCAAGCACCTATATATATATATATATATAATAATAATTAGTGGTGCAACGGTTATTGAGCAATATGAAACTAAAATGAAACAACTTAAACAAAACCAGAAACTTAATATATAACACTATGCACATGGTCATCAGAGAAAATAACATATTCTCAAATCATTTGCTTTAGAAACAAAGACAGGAAAAATAACACTACGCAGTAGAGACCATAAGTTTGTTTCTTCCACTTCTCCCACAGTTTCATTTAAAAAGCATTATATAAAAAAAAAAAATTCTACTCATTATCATTTTTCTCATCATCCTCTCATCATTTTATGATATGGCATTAAATGATAGGTTCACAAGTAAAATATAATAAATAGTTTCGAATCATTTAATGCCACATTATGAGATGATGAAAAAATAGATGATGGATAGCATTAAAAACATTTCTGAAATCTTGGGACTAAAGTTCTAACAAGAATCAATGACAAACTAGGCATAATTCTTCTCTAGTGGCAATATATGAAGGGTAGGCATAATTCTTTTCACAACCCTTAATAGTAGATGAGGGCTAAAAGAATGGTTGAATTCAGTAAAATCCTTTTTGCTGCAGAATAGTAGATATCACAAAAGTGGCAAACCATGTGACTGCGTAGAATGGAAACAAATTGCATTTATCTGGTCTCTTACACACACGACAATGCAGGGTGAGAATATAATTGTGCAGACGTTAAAATATACACAGGAATAAAAAACTGGTACATGGTTTGCACCAACAAACCATATTGGCTAGGTTTGGGAGAATGAGAATGCAGGTCATTTTTTGCATGCTGCTTGCTGCGAGAATGAGAATGCTGGCCAGTTAAGAACCGAGATGAAACAAATTACAAAGTAAACAAACCCACAAGCAAAATTGCAAGAAATGGGGGCTGGGCTACCCTTGATCACTATATGATTTGATTTTCTTGCACTGGGCATGGTGAAAGTGTAAGGTCAAAGGTCGTGAATTCTTAAAAAAGACAAGTTGTTATAAGTTACTGTTTTATTCCTCTACCAATGCCCTTTTTTCTCCTCTCGTACAGTTTCTTTACATATATTCACACATATTTACACACATGTAACGGAGAGACCATGTCGAGGGAAGAGAGAAAATGGAGAGGTGGAGAGAGAGGGAGAAAATTGCTCTAGGAAACGGAAGAAAAAACTTTTTTTCTCTGAAACAGAGTGATAATGGTGATTCGGGGGAGAAAGGGAGAGAAAGTGAGAATATAAAAAAAAGCTTGCTCCAATAAATGAAATTCTTGAAATCTTTCTTATCCTCAACAGAGCGATGCGATTTGGGAAGAGAGAAAGAGAAACTTTTAATGTGAAACGAGACATATTTTGTAATTCACTACCATTTGGCAATGCTCTAAGAGCAGAAAAGCCATTAATGCAATTTAGGTACATCAACGTTGTAAAATGAAGCATGCCAATGTTCAGCATATCAACCTCTCTCACTCGAGGCTTTCTCAGAATCAAATCAGAAGAGTCCAGGCTCACTCTGGGCTTTTATGTTCATTAGGTTGTAAAAGAGTCGTAAAGTAGGTAAACGTTATGCAATAATTTTAAAAAAAGTTGAATATGTTATTAAAAAGTTAATTTTTTTTATATAGATCTCATATTTATTTATTTTAAAAAAAAAACTTATATAACACTTGTATACTCTACAATTATAAATATAATTTTTCGTTGCTAAATAACACGACTACTAGGCGACCTTTCTTTCTTTTTGTTTTTTTCTTTTTCCTTTCCGGTCATTTTAGGCTTATCAAAATATCCAGAACTTGGACCTGGTCAATTTCAACCCAAATCATTGCAGAAAAACGTACTAAACGAGAAGTAGCCGTTGGGGATGAACTAAGAAGACGATCCTGACCTCAAACCTCATCTCTCTCCCAAACAATTATATTCCTTCTCTTCTCTTCTCTCAGTTCTCACAACATCCTTTATCGGAGCCACCTCTCTCTTCAATTTCTCTCAGTTATTTCTTCTTACTAGCTTGTTAGCTTTCTCCTCAATATACTTTCTTCACTGGACTTGCTTCAAGTCATGGAGACTAGATATATAAACTTTAATTCATTTCTTCCTTGGTTTTTTTTTTTTTTTTTTTCTTCATATACTACTTTTGAGCCCTCCCTTGTTCATGGAATACAACAAGTGTCAGTTTGTGTGTCCGATTGATCCATTAGAGTTTGTGCAGTTTACATGATCAAAAGAAACCCCTGATTCAGATTGGTCCAGGCCATTTTTCACATGAAATATTGAAACAGTCGCACAGCATTTGGATAGTCTACCATTTTTTTAAAAAAATAAAAATTACACCTTTTTGTTTTTTCAACTTCTTGATTTTACCACTCAACTTGTTTCAGGACCCCAATGGGATGGTGTAATTGTCACCCAAGCAGACAATATATCAAGTTCTCCGGGCCTTCAAGCATGAGCTAACGCACAGCTGGTTGTTGCCTGCTGCATCCAGCTTCCTTGGAAATGATTGCGTATCTATGAGATGATTGGGCAGCTTCATCTTCTAGCAATTCGAAAGATCAGCCTCCACGATGACTTGGGAGAGGTTTGGATTTTGAGTTGAGTTGAGATGATCAGATGAGATGAAATTTAAATAAAATATTATTAGAATATAATTTTTTAATGTATTTCATGTATATTCATAAGAATCGTGAGTCACCAACGACGGCTGTGCATCGGGACCAATTTCACTTGGCCAAAAAATACAATGCTAATATATAGAAGACAACAAGAAGCTAGCAAAGAATCACAGGAAAGAGATCATGTCATGCACGTCTTCCAATACCAATATCCCAAAAAAATCAGACCTCCCATGCATGCATGCTAATTGTGACAAGTCAATTGTTCCGAAGGTTGCAATGTCATGACCATGGGCAAGCTGGATGATGATCATTGAGTTTGTTGGGAACTGTCATACCGTTGATTATCTGTTGGTCCCAGCAGCTGTAATGTATATGTAATATGTCGGTACATAAAGTTTGTTTAAGGGTCGAGTCGGTCGGTCCCTCTAAAGGAACCGTTTTGATTTATGTTTGATATTGCGTAATTACTTTAGTTAGGGTATATATGTTTGAGATAAGGTTGGTGGCTATACAGGATGAACACACCACATTGCATGCAGTCTTCATCGGAATATTGTCTTAATTCTGTCAATTAAGCATATCTTTTATATATAAAAATGTAAGAAAAAGGCGATCAAAATCGAAAGACTCTAATTTATGGTCTAGATATAATTTGGAAACATGCAACTCCAATCATGCATGGCCTACGTACGTACTCAAGAATATTTTATTTGAAAGGACCGTATATACATACATATATATATATGATATATAGTTGTGTGATCACAATATATATAATAGGAATGTGGGGATCGGGTTTGGTTTCAGATCTTTATTTATCTTACATGATGATGATGCTGATCTAGATCATGATCACTAAGTCCATTATATTATAAGTTGGCATGCACGCGGGTTGAATTTTGGCTTAGTCTTGATCATGATCATCACGAGATAATCTTAAAATTTTTAGCTATAAACGTCATCCCACGCAGTGCAAACTCAAATAAAAGTACTAAAACTTACAAAAGGTACAACTGGTCCCCTAGTTTGTTGCTTTAACCCTTTGAAATTAAGTTTATCCCATGAATCAAGAGTAATGCTAGTTATAGTCGTAGAGTGTGAGTATAAGTCTCGATCGCACACTCCCTTTAAAAAAAAGTACTGTCTACTAATAAAAAAAATATTTTTTTTCATGTGGATTTCAGATATTTTTCTTTTTAAAAGGAGTGCGCACTTCTCAAACAAATTAAAGGGAGTGCACATCCTAAGACTGAAAATATTATTTTTCTAATTCAAAGATAAAATAATGTTAACCTATTTATGGACCATGATCAACTCCTCCTAATTAAAGTTCTCATCTAACTTCAATGACAAAATTTATGCTTGACAGTCGATAACAGTACTCATGTCCCATTGATCTTTTTAATTGGGGAGAGATCAAGATCTCCATCCACCCTATTATATTGATCAACGGATAGACCGTAAGGAGGGACCTCCATCACCATCCCCACCCCAATTAGGCAAACCAAATTATTCTATAAATTAGCAACTTGATCAATACCACCTTCATGAATTTTCATTATATAAGGTATAAATTAAATGTTAATCGTGAGGTTTATTTTGTGTGATGAGGAAATAAGTTAACCAAATAACTATGTTTATTGCGGGTCCTCTCCTTCTGAAGGGTGGGGTGCTTATGCTTCGTTTTTGACAAAGCTGGTTGTCTCTTAGACCTTGACTCTGAAGAGGTTTGGTGAAATGACGGAAGACATTACTCGATGTTGGAAATCTTTGTACTTGACGGATGAAGAGCAAGAGAAGATTGCACTTTCGGAGGATGCAGTGTTGTCCACAAATATCAGAGGCAAACATTGCCTTCTTGTTATGATTTTTAATGATAGAGAAGCAAATACATAAGCCTTTAAATTGACTATGGCCAAAGTTTGGAACACTAAGGGTTGGAGAATTTGGTCTGAACAAATTTCTTTTGGAGTTCCAACTATACTCAGACAAGAAAAAGGTTGTGCAGGGGAGGCCATGGTCTTTTGATCGTTACCTGATTTGCATGAACAAGTTTGAAGGAGTTTTATCTCCTACTAAGGTGCAGTTCAAGGTAGAGTCATTCTGGATTCAAATTTACAATCTCCCTTTTGCAAATATGAATAAGGAGATGGGTGTCAAAATTGGTTCTGCACTGGGAAAGGTTCTTGATATGGAGGTTGACAATGAAGGGTATCGCTGGGGAAGCTTTTTAAGAACAAGAGTAAAATTTAGAGTCGATGGAATTCCAAGGAGGAGGGTGGCAGCAGTCACAATTTTGGAAAGTCTTCATCACTAGTGGAAAAAAAGACACCTATTATGGGGCAAACAGCAAGTATCAAGGGTGATGACACTAATCAACCTCATCATAAAGGAAAGACTAATAAGGAAAGGGAGGAGGACTCAGTTGACTGCAATCTTACCATTAATGAGGACCCCGAGAGGTATTTTCACTATCAATACTTCTCAAAATCAGGGAAGACTTGCTATGGAAACTGACCTACTGATTCTGCTCCTGATACCAACTTGGTAAGTCCTCAATCCTCTGGTATTTCCTTTAATGTGGATGATAATTTTGTGGAAACTGATAATATCCCAATAAATGAGCTCCTAAATTCAAAGAAGACTGCATCTGTTCACACTTATGTCATGCATAATGAATTGCCTAATTCTACTCCTATTAAGAATTTGAATAGTAATACGTGGAAGAGGAGAGCAAGAGGGCAGTCTACTACCCTTACAGAAGTGACAGTAGATTTAGAGACCCTCATATAGTGATACACATTAAAAGACCTCTTAATGATGTGGAGAATCCGAGTACCAATAATGCCACTAAGAAATTAAAGAACAAGTTTAAACCTAGAAGGAGCCAAACTCAGGCCATATTGGTGGAGGTTGCTGAGCAACCCCACCGACAGTTATGAATTGCTTGAGTTGGAATTGCTGAGGGCTTGGAAACCCTCGGACAGTTCAAGAGCTTCATCTTTTGGTGAAAACAAAGTCTCCTAACTTGATTTTTCTTGTAGTGACCAAGTGTGGTCGTGATAGAATGGAGAAGATAAGAGTAAAATTGGGTTTTGATTTCTCTTTTAGTGGGGACAGTAGAGGAAGAAGTGGGGGGGGGGGGGGGGGGCGGCTTTAATGTGAAGATCTGCTATCAATGTTGAAGTGGTGACATACACAAATTGACATGTTTCTGCCATGCTTAAGCTTTCATCAGATGGGCCCCAATGGTAGATTACTGGTTTTTATGGCCATCCAATGACAGCTAAGAGATCTGAGAGCTGGAACTTGCTTAAAGCCCTCAAGCCTATTGTGAATATCCCTTGGCTTTGTTTTGGTGATTTCAATGAAATTACTCACCAAAGGGAGAAGTTTGGGACTTCCAGTAGGCCTTACAGGCAGATGGAACTTTTCAGAGATACACTAGCTCATTGTGACCTTAATGACCTTGGATACAATGGAGATAAATTTACATGGGCCAACAACAATGAGGGGAGACATTTCACAAAGGAAAGACTCGACAGGGCTTTTGGAAATATGGCATGGCTTAATATGTTTGAAGATCATTCAGTGTTGCATTTATTTGCCAATCAATCAGACCATAGGCCTATTTCCATTCAGATAAAGGACTAGGTACCAATATAGAAGAAAGATAGGGTCTTTAGGTATGAATCAAACTGGAGTAAGCAGGAGGGGTGTGGGGGCTTAATTAAAAATGAATGGAAAAACACAAAAGGTAAGCCAAATTCCTTACAGATGACTTTACAAGGCTTACACAATTGCCAAGAGGATCTGAAGCTTTGGAGCAGAAACAGGCATAAGAATCAAGGGAAGCTTCTAAAATCCAGACTTAAGTTACTGAACTTTTTGCTAGAGACAAATGAGGGCAATATGAATGATGGCATTAAGTCTTTACAAAAAGAGATAGACTCTATCCTTGATGCAGAAGACTCTAAGTGGTAGCAAGGGGCTAAATAGACATGGTTGAAAATTGAGGACAAAAATACCAAATATTTTCACAAGTGTGCTAGCCAAAGGAGGAAGACCAACACAATTAGCAGGATCAAAACCGACTCAGGGCAGGAAATCAAAGATCCACAAGAAATCAACCATGTGTTTCAAAATTTTTTTTAAGAGTTGTTTTCTACCTCCAATCTAGTTGACATTGAAGAATGCCTTGCTTCCATGACTCAGGTTGTCAATGAGGATATGAATTACATCCTTACCAAGCCTTTTACAGCTGCAGAAGTGAAGGAGGCCATATTTAGGTTGCGTTTGGATGTTGAGTTGAGTTGAGCTTTCTATGAATAGTAGTGAGTTGAGATGATGAAGTGAGTTCTGTGAGACCCACATAAGATGAGTTTATATGTGTTTGGATGTTAAGATGAGTATAGATGTATTTATGAGAAGTTGAAAAAGGTTGTGGGTCCCACGTGTAAATAGGTGTTGAGTTGAAAAAGATTGTGGGTTCCATGTGTAAAAAGGTTTTGAGTTGAGATGAGTTTAGTGATTTGAGAGTTGAGTGTTTGGATATTAGAAGAGGTCTAAATCTGAACCAAACTTAGCTGAGTTCGGTCAAGGAACCAAACGCGGCCTTAGTATGAATACTTTAGGTTCTCTTGGGCTTGATGGATTCCCAGCAGTGTTCTTCCAAGAGCATTGGGAAACAGTGGGAACAAGAGCGTGTGAGGTAGCACTTGAGGTGCTCAATGGAGGAAATTGGTTTGGGAAACTGAATGAGACTTTCATAACCCTTATTCCCAAGAAGTCATCACCCTCTCAGGTCATTGATTTCAGGTCAATCAGTTTATGCAATGTTTTTTATAAAACCATTGCTAAAACTATGGATAATAGGTTGAAGCTCATACTATCTACCATTATTTCTTTAACTCAGACTGCTTTTGTACCAGAAAGGCTCATCATAGACAACATAATTGTGGCTTTTGAATATTTGCACTCCATGAAAGCCAGATTAAAAGGAAGGGAGGGGTTTATGGTTCTTAAACTTGACATGAGTAAGGCTTATGACAGAATTGAGTGGGGGGTTTTTTAGATTAGCCATGCAGAAATTAGGATTTGCATCAGCTTGGATTGAACTCATTATGCAATATGTTACCTCATATCCTACTCTCTTATTATCAATGGGGTGCCTCAAGAATTTTTCTGTCCAACTCGAGGCATTAGGCAAAAGGATCCCCTCTCCCCATATCTTTTTATTTTGTGCACAGAGGCTCTCAGTTGCCTTATCTACAAAGCTGAGCAAACTGGTATTATCACAGGCTTGCCAATTAGAAGGAATCATTTGCACATTAACCATTTATTTTTTTTTTTTGCAGATGACTCACTTCTATTTTGCAAGGCAAATTCAATTGAGTGGAGTGATCAGCTTTTCACTCTTCTGGATTCTTATGAAAGAGCTTCAGGTCAAAGATTGAATAAAGAGAAGACCTCCATATAATTCAGCAGGAATACCAAGGAAGATACAAGAGAAATAATCACAAGCATAATTGGAATAAGAGGCACTAGCTCCTATGAAAAATACCTGGGCTTCCCAACACTTATTACAGATGGAAGGCACATTCTTTCAAATGAATCCTAGACAAGGTGCAAACAAGACTAAACAATTGGAAGACTAATTTGCTTTCTCAAGCAGGAAAATAAATCTTACTTAAAGCTGTAATCCAGTCCATTCCCACGTATAGCATGAGGATTTTCAAGATGCCAAAGCAATTGGTCCATGATCTCAATAAGCTAGTGAAGAACTATTGGTGGGGTTAGCAGGCTCAAGAACAAAATCTTCACTGGGTTCCCTAGCATCAGATTAGTAAATCTAAAAAGAGTGGTGGCTTGGGTCTAAGAGACTTTGAGAATTTTAACACTGCTTTACTGGCCAAGTAGTGCTGGAAAATCATTTCATCTCAAGAATTACTTGCTGCCAAGGTGCTTAAAGAGAAGTATTTCAAAAGAAGCTCTTTTCTAGATGCAAAGGTTGGTCACAACTCCTCTTTCCTATGGCAGAGTTTCATGTCAGATAAGCCATTGCTAAAGGAGGGATTGGTTTGGAGAATTGGTGATGGAGAATCAATTGAGATCTGGAATGACAAGTGGATTCCTCAGCAGTCCACTTTCAAGCCTCAAAGTACAATTAGATTCCTTCAAACAGATACAAAGGTTGTTGCTCATTGATAAGACCTTACATCAATGAAATCAGTCATTGATTGAAGCAATTTTCACGAGGGAAGAAGCAACTCTTATCAAGAAAATCCCTCTTAGCCCTTATCCTAAACCTAATAGACTGATTTGGAGATGCACAACTTGAGGAGCATTCAGTGTTAAGAGTGCATACCACCAAAAATCAGAACTGGATGGCTTAAGGCTGGGCCAATCTTATGAACAATCAAGAATAAAGGACTCTTGGACCAAGGTATGGCATTTGGGCATACAAAATGCTGCTAAAACTTTCCTGTGGAGGGCTTGCCTCAATGTCCTTCCAACTAGAGCTACCTTGCAAAAGAGAAGGGTTCTTGAAGATGGCACTTGCCCGATCTGCAAGCGGTATCTAGAAACAGTTGAACATGCACTATGGGATTGCACATCGGCTCGAGATGTTTGGGGACAGAGTGTGAGGAAGATCCAAAAGACTCATTTTCAGTTTCAGAACTTTAGAGACCTAGTGGAGGGCCTGTTTGAGATTTTTGAGGATGAGGAGATGATGGAATTTGCCATAACCTCATGGAAGATTTGGAAGAGAATGCTTTTCTTTGTCCAAATGCTCTTATCCTACAAGCTAAGCAGCTGCTTGAGGAACAGTTTCAGCATCAAGCAAAGAAAACCTCCCCTAGCCTGAATGCACATAACTCTTGGGAAGCCCCTCCTCAAGGTAGATTGAAACTGAGTTGGGATGCAGCTCTTGACAAAATTAATTGTAAGGTTGGAGTGGGTGCTGTAATTCGAGATTGGGAAGGGAAGGTGAAGGCTACTATGAGAATGAAGCATGATTTATTTCCTGATCCTTTGTTAGCCGAAGCTTTTGCAGCTCTACAAGCTTCTATCTTCTGCAAGTCACTAGAATGAGAGGATGTTATATTGGAAGGAGACTCACTGCAAGTTGTTAACTGTCTTCAATCAAGTTTAGAGACATACTCCTATGATGGAACACTGATCAATGACACGAGGACTACTTTAGATTGCTTCACTTCATGGTATGTTAGGCATACTGTGAGAGCTAATAATTCTGAAGCTCATGCCTTAAGCAGAAATGCACTTAGCATTAGTGACTCTATCATTTCTTTGGATGTTATTCCTCAATGTATCCAAGCTTTAGTTTAAGCTTTTTTCAATAAAGGATACTCTTTTCATAAAAATAAAAAATAAAAAATAAAAAATAAAAAAAATAAAAAACCTATGTTTACCAAACAACAGCTTGTAAATGAGTTCGGGTTAACTTGTTTGAGAGATAAATAAATTAAATTTAATTATATATTCCATGACAAATTTGAACTCGACGGCTCGTCTTTGGAATATTAATATCCCTTCAGTTTTACTCGAATACAGTCTTCATATATATATATATATATATATATGCAGGTCATGATTGGTGAGTATCACCGGATACATTCTCTCCATTTCTAAGTTTGATAATGAAAATCGAATGCCAAAATGGATTTATTAATATTTGACTAAAGTTGAATTAGTTTCCACGCATAAAGCTTAATTAATTAATTAATTGGATTCATTGAAATTAACCTTAATGTGCATATATAATCTTATTAATATTAATACTGATGCAGGAAAAAAGTTTGAAATTTCTGTAGAAGTACTTTATTCCAAATCGAATTTGTCATTGATGAACAATATAAGCATACAGGAGCTCGTTCCAGACATCGGGCAATCCAGGGAGACACCAATGTATACAGTCTGCATAACTGCTTGGGTTTTCTATTTGCTCTTTCGTTAGGGGTTCCCACTGCTTCCTATAGATAGATGGATGGCCATCTTTTCGATATTCTGAGAGCTGTGTAATGTTGAGCATTTGTACATTCAGACCTCTTGTTTTCAAATCCTCCAGCACCATTTCAACCACACGCATCATCTTTGGATCCGAGTCACTTCCCCAATATCCCTCTTCTGAAATCTTCCCCGTTTCTTTGTAGCAGTTTTCATCACCACCCCAATCTTTAGCCCTGCAATATGTACGTACATATATACAGTACTCCATATTACTAGATCATCATTTTATTTCCATTAAACCTGCATCATGCATTCTTTTAGCCACCCACGATCCTTCATGTTTTAATTTGTTGGTTGTACGACGTCGTACTTGTCTATATATTAACCATATGCATTAATGTCATCATGTATTTTAGCATTCACGTATCTTGAGATCAGCAAATGGATTATTAATCAGTATACCTTTCATGAGTTGGTGACATGCTAACAAAAAACAATTGGGTCTTGGTTTTATCAACGTGGACTTCCACCCAATCAGACCACGTTCTTAGAGCCATCTCATAGACGCGCAGCATCTCTACTTCTTTATAGATAGCATCATCAGGGCTTTCAAATGATCCCCACCTAATCGGTTCATTTCCGATATTATAAAAGTAAGATTGGATTAAGAGAATTAGTCAATGGTGGTTAAGTCCAACAAATAAATTACTGATGAGAATTACTACAAATGATCATGGATCATCACTAAGACTGGATCAGTTGCTAATTAAGTAGGGTTTATGATGATGATGAAGCTGGTACTTACAGAACTTTCATTCTGGGCCTTCTCCACCATAAGTAGGAGTCAAACACCAGTATATCTCCGCCGGTCCAATGCCTGGCATGCTTCTCAATTGCTTTGATTCTAACTGTCCGATCTGGTATCCGGTGGTTCACCGGATCATCGGAGTTTGATTCCACTAGCAATGGGGCCCAGTAGAACTCAATCGTCGCATTGTATTCCTAAATTAATCGGGTTAGATACGTACGTACTAACCATTATATATAAGCTTATCGAGTACTTTTTTTTAACATGCATGCAACAAAGTTTAAGCGCGCATGCATGCAACTACTCGGAAAAAAAAAAAAAAAAAAAAAAGAGTTTAAGCAACTCGTTGTTTCTTAAGATGAACACTGCATTAATTTAAGTATTTCTTTGGACGGATTCTAATCTAGAAATATCAATGGTTAATCATATATATGTGGTGGTCCAATGACTGTTAGTAACTAGATAGCTAGGTGTATACACCTATATAGGTCTTCGATCTAGGATTGAGACGGCAAGAACATGCATGAATGTTACCCAAATTATATATTACTCACAATGGCCTTAAAGATGTTCAAAGAGTCATTGTTGTGCATGGATCTAAGCTTTGGAGGGATCCATGAATCGACTAGGCAGACCATCGAAACCCACTGATTCCTGTTCAGGGAATCTCCAACAAACACAAGCCTCTTGTTCCTTAGCGTCTCCAGCAACGCTGTTGCATTGAACCTTATTAACATAGAAAACAAGTTTCACAAAGCTCAAAAAAAGGTACAAAGACCAACTTTAATACCACCATCACTTACATGCATGAAGTGATTTATATCGTAAGTTTGTGTGCGAGCGTGTGTATATATAGACACCCATGATGATGAGAGAGCTAGACATGAGAGATACCAAGGAAGGTTACATTGATGAGGTTGCCACCTCCAGTTCTGATAGCTCAGGTCCTTTCTCCCAAACTTCTCGCAAGCCAATTGATCAGACATGAACGTGCACTGCTGCTCTTTGTATAGAGGGTAACTTTGGTTATCGAATACCCACTTCCCAGAAAACAAATTGCATTCTGAAAGCTCATGTAAACCGTCGGTTCTATCTAATTCCAAGACTCTTCCAATGCTGTCTTGGGTAAGATAAACGGCGGTGATGATTAGGGCGGTGATCAGGAATGCAATAAGGGAGCGGAAGCTGCTTCTGATTCTCCATGACGTACCAAGAACTACAGCTTGGTGTTTCTTTGCCGCCATTCAATATCCAATTCTCCTAATTGGCTATGTGTGCGAGACCATGTTTCCTCCTTTTTGAAGTTTCTAACAGTTGGCGAGCAATCACTTTCCATGATTTCTCTTTCTGGAAGTAGGAGTAGTGGGGATGCCTTAATGTTTGGGCGGTTTGCTGAAAGCAACAGGTAGTTTAATTTGCAATTGAGCACTACTAATTTCACCAAAATAACACTAATAATAGCTGACAGATCAAGTCGGCCCTCCATCTATATATATGTATGTGTACATATATATATGCACACATATATTATAAAGCAGACTGCACATATATGTTTGAGATCTTAATTAGATATATATTTTAATAAATAATGGAAAGGGATATAATGTTGCGGTAACTTAGCCGATAGCCAAAGACATAAGGTACCTTTTCGTTTTATCTTTTATATTGTTTTCCAGATGACAGTTTAGATCAGCTGAGCTGTTATATACATGAGTGCCCCCAAGATCATGTGGATTAAGTTAGCTAGGTTTGTTGTCATCTCCACATCCAAGATCGTTTGGAGTAAAGGAACCTCAAAATTTTCAACCCCGGACGACGGCTCTCATGGGTTTGTAGTTTGTACCCAAAACCCGTAGAATGCACGACATATATATATATATATATATATATATATATATATAGCATTAATAAATTGTTACTTTCATCATCGTATGCATATGCAGGCTGCTGCTTCCTGCTGCTTGAATTTCATTTCATTTATCCATTTCCGACAACCTCAAAAGTCACGCTCCGCGCGCCCAATGTCACCCCCCTCAAGCCAATCTTCAATACTTCCTCCAATGGTCCCTGCTCTCTACATAATTAAGATTGTCTACCTCCTATACGTACAGTACTGATCCATTGTCAGTCATGCGAGAGCAATTTTTTTGGACGAGTAATGGTCCATGCAGTTAGAAAATCTTTTGATGGCCAATTTAGACAATTTTTCATGTATTTTGGTTGTTCATTATTTCTAGAATCGGATCTCCTCCTCACCTCTTGTAAGTAATCTTCTTTCTAATTTACTGTCATGCATTAATCTAAGTTATTTAACTTAGTTAGAGAAGTAATCCAAGTTCGATTAATCTTGATTCCGCTCTATATCCCAAATTCAATTAAAAATTTCACATATTGAGCACATTTAAGGAATTTTGACACACATATATGTGAGAGGAAGAGTAATTATTAAATTTTCCTCTTATATCACTTTATAAAGATCTTGACTCTTGAGACAATTGCCTCTTATATCACTTTATAAAGATCAAATATATCATTATTAGATGCAAACTATTGACTTAATTGTTAAGTAAAGATACTATCTCTCTCTCTCTCTCTCTCTCCATCCCTCTCTCCATTGTTATGTATAAATATTTACATCTTATAATTTTATTTTAATTAATTTTCTTCAAAATAATTAGTAGCTTATGGGGAATTATCTTCTTCAACTTGAGAGGTTTGTAATCGTGTTATATATTAAGTTAAGAACTTGATGTAACACCCGAGTCCAATCTTGACCCAGTCACATAGAGAAGCTCAATAGTTAAAAAAAAAATGACATCATTCATTTTATAAGCGGGTTTTCTTTTTATTTTTATTTTTCCTCCTCTCTTCTCCTCCCACCCCAAACAATTTCTCTCCCTCTCATTTTCATCAACAATTTTTCGTTCTGTTACCTACGTCCTTATTTCTCTCAACAACTGCTCTCCCTCATCCTTTTATCTCTATCCCTGATATCAAAATTAGTCTTGTTTCCCCTCAAGTTACCATAGCCAACCACCACCCACGAAGGTAGCAAGCACCATGCAACAACCATGCCCCCTCTTAATATTTATGTATGTACACGTGTACAATCTGTAGCCAAGTATATAAGTTAGATTTTTTATGAAGTAAACAACTTTTTTACTTTACTTGTAACTCGAGAACTTCAATATACAGAGCATTTTCTCTCTGCTTTCTTTCTCTTTCGTAAATCTAGAATTCCAAATTCAACATTATGTTATGGTATCAGGAGAGAATTCTGGATCTTCTGCTCCTCTTCCTCCAGATCAAGATGCCTCCAGTTCATACTTTTTACACCATGGTGATACTCCAGGTGCTCAACTCGTCTCTCAACCCCTTTTCTGATGAAAATTATCATACATAGAATAGATAGATGACTATGGCTTTAATTGCTAAAAATAAATTTGGTTTTGTCAATGGTACTTTGTTGAAACCTTCTGAGGATAATCCTTTCTTCAATTCTTGGATTCATTGTAATACAATGGTCCTTTCATGGATCTTGAATTCTCTGAGCAAAGATATTGCTGCAAGTGTTATTTTCATTGAATCTGCTGCTGATGTATGGAAAGACCTTCAAGAACGTTTTTCTCATAGCAATGGCCCTCGTATTTTTCAACTCTGAAAGGCTATTTCTAGTCTGAGTCAAGAACAGTTGTCCGTTAGTGCGTATTTCACTCATTTGAAGGCATTATGGGATGAAATGCAGAATTATCGTCCACAACTGACTTGTTCATGTGGTGCCATGAAAACTGTAGTGGAGTTTCATCATCAAGAATATGTTTTACAATTTCTAATGGGTCTTAATGAGTCTTTTGCTCATATTCAAGGTCAGATCTTGTTACCTGATCCTCTCCTCCCTATCAACAAAGTTTTCTCACTTGTCCTTCAAGAAGAAAGACAATGTCAAGTCAACCAATCCATTCCTAGCAATTTTACTTCTGAACCTGTTGCTATGCTTACTCAGTCTCAGCCAATTAAATTTTAGCACAAGTTCACTGAAAAACAGAACAATTCACGTAAGGACAAGCCTTATTGCAGTCACTGTGGGATTCAAGGTCACACAGTTGAGAAATGTTATCGGATTCATGGTTTTCCACCTGGATTCAAATTCACCAAGAACAAACAAGCATCTGGATCTCCTTCTGCCAATCAAGTTTGTACTGATGATCTTACACCTAGTTTTGGTCTAGTCATACCTTTTTCTTAGGAGCAGTGTTAACAGCTTATCTCCATGCTTCAATCTCAATCTCTTTCTCAGAATTCATCCTTTAATCCACAAAATCAACCATCTGCTAATCATGTAGGTATTGTTTCATCATCTGACAATACTTTAAGTTCCAATGTTCCATCATTTTCTAGTAAAAATTCCTCTCTTCATATTCATCTATCTATTCTGTAAATAAAAATATTTCTAAGGAATCTTTTATTCATTCATGGATTTTTTACACGGGTGCAACTGATCATATGATTAGCTCCCTTCATTTGTTTACTTCTGTTCCTTCTTCCATTAATATTTCAGGTCATTTGCCAAATGGTAAGTTTGTTCCAATCACTCATATTGGCAATGTTCAACTCTCTACATCTTTATTACTTAAAGATGTTCTCTATGTTTCTTCCTTTCATTGTAATCTCATTTCAGTAAGCAAATTAGTTTCTCAAATCCCTTGTTGTCTCATATTTCTTCATCATTTCTGTTTTCTATAGGACCTCTCCAGCTGGAAGACGATTGGAGTGGGTAAAGAAACTCGAGGCCTTTATCATTTACTGCAAGGTTCACAAAAGACTTTTGATGATTCTTCAATTTGTTTTTCTTCTTGTAATTTCAGTTCTACTGTTAATAATAATGACTTTGAAATATGGCATTGTAGATTAGGACATGTATCTCATTCTTAAATGAAATTTTTACTTCATGAGTTTCGTAAGGAATTTTCTAAGGAATCTTTCATTTCAACTTCAAGTCACTCTTCTTGTCAAATAAATCCTCTTGCAAAACAGAAAAGATTACATTTTCCTGTTAATACTTCAACATCTTCCTCTGTATTTGATTTGGTGCATTGTGCTATTTGGGGACCTTATTCAATAACTTCATATAATGGTTTCAGTTATTTCCTCACTCTAGTGGATGATTTTAGTCGATATATATGGGTTTATCTCGTTAAGTCTAAGTTAGAAGCTAGAAATTACATTCAATCCTTCTTCCAATTTGTTCAAACTCAATATCAATGTACCATCAAGGTCCTTAGATCTGACAATGGACCTGAGTTTGACATGAAACAATTCTTTAGTACTCATGGTGTTTTGAACAAAATGCATTTGTAGAGAGAAAACATCAACATATTCTTAATATTGCTCGAGCTATCATTTTTCAATCTTCTTTACCATTAAAATTCTGGAGTGACAGTATACTAACTGCAGTCCATCTTATTAATATCCTCCTTAAACCTTTGTTACCAAATCACAAATCTCCTTATGAAATTTTATTCTCTATTAAACTAAGTTATCAGTACTTGAAAACATTTGGTTGTCTTTGCTATGCTTCAGTTCTTACTCATAAAACCAAGTTTGATGCTAGAGCTAAGTCTTGCATTTTTCTTGGTTATCCCATTGGTGTAAAAGGTTATAAAGTTTATAGCCTTCTTCACCATACTGTCCATATTTTCAGAGATTGATTTTTCATGAAACCACATTTCCTTTTAAATTCACTACTTCAGATTTCTCATTTATTTTTGTTCCTTCCAAACCTTCCATACCTAATCTTGTTCTTCCAATTCCTTTTTCCATTCCTCTATCTGTTTCTACAGATTTTACTTCATCTATAGATTTTAATTTCCCATCAAAATAATTCCTCAGGTCCTCAAATTCCTGCCTCATCCAATACTCTTCGAAGGTCATCAAGGTCTCATAAGCAACCACAATACTTGCAAAATTATCATTGTAACTTGGCTTCATTTCATCATCCACTTCATCAATCTTCCTTGGATGATGGTACTATTTCTGCACAAAAAGGTATTAAATATCTTCTTTCTTCTTGTATCTCTTATTCTAAACTTTCTCCATCTCACTTAGCTTTTACTTTAGCTACTTTATCTCATTCTGAGCCTAAATCATTTTCTCAAGCCATTAAAATTCCTCATTGGAAAGAAGATATGCAAGCTGAAATTTCTGCTCTTGAAGCAAATAACACTTGGACCTTAACTACACTTCCTCCCGGAAAACATCCTATCAGTTGTAAGTGGGTCTATAAGTGCAAACTTAGGTTAGATGGTACTTTGGAGATATACAAGGCTCGAGTAGTAGCCAAGGGTTACACTCAACAAGAGGGGGTTGATTATTTTGATACTTTTTCCCCTGTGGCTAAACTCACTACTGTTAGATGTTTAATTGCTCTTGCTGCCTCTCAAAATTGGTATTTGCACTAACTTGATGTTAATAATGCATTTCTTCATAGAGAATTACATGAAGAAGTATATATGGTGATGCCTTCTGGTTTTGCCAAACCCAATGATACACGGGTTTGCAAGCTTAATAAGTCCCTATATGGGTTAAAACAAGCTTCTAGACAGTAGTTTTTCAAATTTTTCACTACCTTAATTGCTTATGGATTTGTTCAATTAAAGTCAGACTATTCTCTCACTATGATCTCGGGTTCTTCCTTTATGGCTCTCTTGGTCTATGTGGATGATATTGTTATTGCTAGCAATGACTCCTCTTCAGTTTCTGCCCTCAGGTCTTTCCTTGATTCTAAGTTCAAGCTTAAGAATTTAGGGAATCTTAAATATTTTTTAGGACCTGAAGTTGCTAGAAGTTCAACTGGTATATTTGTTTGTCAGTGTAAATATGCTTTGGAACTTCTCTCAGATTCAGGTTTATTGGCTGTTAAACCTGCTTAGTCTCCTATGGATTAGACTTGCAAGCTGTCCAAGGAAGATAATAATATGTTGGCTGATCCTAATTCTTATAGAAGGCTTATTGGTCGTCTTATTTACTTGACAATAACTCGGCTAGATCTGTCCTATGCTGTAAATACATTAAGTCAGTTTTTAGACAAGCCATGTCAATCTCATCTTGATGCAGTAACTCGGGTACTGAGATATGTGAAGCTGAACCCTGGACAAGGTCTTTTCTTTTCTAACTCATATTCTCTTCAGTTAAAAGCCTTTTGTGATTCAGATTGGGCTAGTTGCCTTGATGCTAGAAGATCAGTTACTGGGTTTTGTATTTTCATTGGTGATTCCCTTATTGATTAGAAATCAAAGAAGCAAGTGACAGTGTCTCATTCCTCTGTTGAAGTCGAGTATCGTTCAATGACTGCTACTTGTTGTGAACTCAAATGGCTTACAACTTTACTTCAAGCCTTTCCAATCTCAGTAAAGTCTCCTGCTGTGTTGTATTGTGATAATAAGGCTGCTTTGTACATTGCGGAAAATTCTATTTTTCATGAGCAAACAAAGCATATTGAGATAGATTGCCACCTAGTTCGAGACATGCTTCAAGCTGGTTTTATCAAAACTTTGCATGTATCTACACAGTTTCAGTTAGTTGACATTTTTACTAAATCTCTCACTCATGATAGATTTAATTTTCTTGTTAGCAAGCTGGGACTCCTAAGTTTGTATAGTCCAGCTTGAGGGAGAGTCTTATATAATGTACACGTGTACAGTCTCTAGCCAAGTATATAAGTTAAGATTTTTTTATGTACAGTAAACAACTTTTTTACTTTACTTGTAACTCGAGAACTTCAATATACAGAGCATTTTCTCTCTGCTTTCTTTCTCTTTTGTAAACCTAGAATTCCAAATTCAACATTCTGTTACCCCCTCCACACCGTGAGCTCCTCCCTTCACCACAAACGAGCTCCCTGCCCAAACATCTATGTGAACCCTCTATCTGTTTGCCATACAACGTCGATCACCACCACCCCTTGTTCTGCATGAAATTTTTCCACTGTAATTGCACCGCACAAGCGCATGTCAGGAAAAGCCCTTGGAAACCTCCTCCACGTTCAGAGCATCAAAACACAACCCACGTTCAAGCTCCAACCACCTTGAAACATGGCACTCTCTCCTCCACATCAACCCCAAAACTGCAAGCCTGCTCTCTCTCTCTCTCTCACACACACACACACACGCACACACACACATATAGATTGTCCATTGCACGTTTATCCCTCCGTTGCACATTTGCCGACTCCCATCCTCCCTGTCTAGCAACCGCAACCTTGCATGCTCCTCCACTTTCAGTAGCCCCAAGTAGCACACAAACCACCATAGTCGCGCTCTAGATCCCATCGTCCAAAGAAATACAAAAACCCACTGCGGAAAAGCCCTTACGTGCATCACTACCTCTGCACCACCAGCCTACGCTGTGACACCGTGAACCAATAAAAGCAAGCCTCTATTTTGTACTCCCAAAAAATAAAGCAACCACTGCACCATTAAACCACTTTGCAAGGCACTATCCCACGCCGAAACCCCCACCGTAAGCCTTCTCTCTCTCTCTCTCTCTCTCTCTCTCTCTCTCTCTCTACCTATCTACCTCTCGATTGCAACTCATCATCTCTTCCATGCCATAGCACTCATGGATAACCACCTGCGATCATGCCACTGCACCATGCGCGAACCAGTGGAAACGACAACACAACGTGCCCACTATTGCCATGAACCAAACAACCTCCACAGAAACTGCTAACTAGAACTTCCCATCACCCCAGATCTGTCACGTGTCCTCTCGCTATGCCATCATGCAGAGAAATTCCTCCGTCGTCGATTTCACTCATGCCATAACTTTGGTGTCTCGGTCTCTTGGTGAGCTCTCTCCCTTCCTTATACCGTACTCTCTATCTCTCTCTCTCTCTCTCTCTCTCTCTCTCTCTCTCTCTCTCATTTCACGTTCTCCTTCCTTGGAAAACAGCCGACACTTCTCGCCGAAAACTGCAACGACAAACCACATCGCATAACTACTAATCTGCCATAAGCCTCTTACTTCGCTCGTTAAAAAAATGAATAGATAAGCCCCTTAGTAAGTAAATTACATGTATGCCACTACACAGTAAATTGCCATAGCATTTGATAGCATGTTCTCGTGATTAAACTAAGAAAAATTAGATGTTTGGAATTTGAGGATATTTTAGATTTTAATCACATGATCATTTGAAGAAATTATGGGAAATCAAAGTATTTTATGGAGTGAAGATATTTTAGAGTTTTGAGGATTTTAGACATTAGAGAAATATAGATTTTTTTAATATATATATCTTGGTTGTTAATTACGAAGTATGTGTTCAATTGAAAAATTTACGGAAGTTACGCGTGACTATTTTATAGGTGATGATCAATTTTTCCTTGACTCTGTTATGAGAAAATTCAGAGAAGTTAAAAGTCCAAGTAAGCGGGATTCCTATGTTAAACTTTGCATAAAAGGAAAATAAATTGAGGTTGAATTTATGAAAAATGTGCATGATATGTTTTGAAAAGAAATGTGAAAACAACTTCAGTTATGTGTTTTGCATTATTCATGAAATCTTTATAAAAGAGAAAACGTCTTCTAGCATGACTGGTGTAAACATGAGTAATATTTTGATATGCTGTTTTTGAAATGTGCAAAAGAATGAATATGGAATTTGGAAATTTTGTACATGTCATATGAAGATGTTTAGAATTTGTTTTTTATTATGTGAAAATGATATGAATATGTTCAACACATTGTTTGATATGATATGCATCTGAAAAACTTTTGGCATGACTTTTTTATTCTATATTTGATATTGTTTCTGGTTCTGATACGATGGCTCTAATTCTTTTATATGGTTGGTATCAACTTCTCTGTCTTTGAGTGCACCCATTTGAAAATAAAGTGATTTTGCATGGTCTTTTCTATATGCACACTTGGGGCTCCGAAAATAATAAGGGGACGATTCACTTCTATTTCTGCCCAATTTGGCCACCGGAGATAGCATAACCCTACCACATGGGTTAAATATGGTCATTGTTCTGATATGATGGTGATGATACTCAGTTATGCTATGCCAAAGGACTTTGGAATATAAATATTTTGAACCATCGCTTTGATAATTTTGATAACATGTTTTGCTCTGCACATTGAAACTGAAAATATTTTGTTCTGCATTTTGTACTTTGTAAATGCTCATGTTTGCATACTAATATATATTTTCTGCTTACTGAGTTGTTGATAACTCACCCTTTTATCTCCACAATATTTTTAAATGTTTTGGATGTTTCAATTGAAAGTCGAGAATAGGAAGCATGGGTAAGGCTATGTGAGCATAGTATATTAAGTACAAAGAGGGTACTTGGGTTATTGGAGAATTTTGTTCAATAATTTCGTTTTGTTCTGTTGACTTGGTATTTTGGAAAGTTGACATTTAGTTTAAGACTTTGTGGTGTTCTTAGTTAATTAATTTGGAGTAGTTAGTTTAAAACAATGAGATCTATGAATAATTGAAAAATTGGAGTTTATATTTGTATGGTGAGATACGATTTGAAGTGACAAGAAGTAACTCTTCGAACCATTCAGGACTGGGACGGTACACCTGATCTTCGCATGTGGAAACATACTTCATATGGTAGATTCTCAACCCTCTCTGCCTGGAATTTACTAAGAGAGAAGTTCATGTTTCAATCTTGTTTTCCCAACTTTGGAATCCTGTTTTACCCACTAAAGTGGTTGTTTTCCTCTGAAAAATCTGGCACAATAGAGTGGCAAACGTAAATGAAAGAGTGCAATAATGTGGTTTTAACTTGATGTCTATATGTAGTTCTTGCATTCTTGGTTTCTCAGAAAGTATTAATAGTGTTTTTCATGAATGCTCGCTCTTTGATTGTAGAGGTTTGGACATATTTTTCTGCTTTGTTTGGCGTCTCCTATATATGTTTCTTTTAATAGCTGGAAGTAGGGGTGTAAAAATTAATCGGAAAACTGGCTTGGAATAGATTCAGGACTAGTTCCCTTAGTTTCAAAACCAGCCAGTATCGGTCCAGTTTCGGTTCTATGTTTTCTAGGACTAGACCGGTCTAGTTTACTATATTATATATTTTATATTAATTTTTTAATATTATATATGTTTATATATAATAATATAAATTATAATTATATATAAGATAATGTCATTATAATTTATAACATAAAATTTTAATCTTAAACATGAAAATTTATTTGATCATATGTTTTAAACATAAAATATATATATATATATATTAATAGTATTTTATGGGCTAATAAATTCTCAACATATTTCTTTTGATAAATACATAATATATTAGTAATACTAATATACATTAGTATATTAATTACATTTTACTTTAATTAATTAGTATACATTAGTATACTAATGTATATTAGTATATTAATTACATTTTATGCCATAATATTAATACTATTAAAATCAAAAAATTGGACCGAACTGGACCGGAACTGATAAAACTGGATGTACCGGTCTAGGAGGGTAACAGGTGCATAATCGATTTTCGAAAATGCAAAACTGGTGCATATCGATTCAGTCTTAAATTTTATCTAAAATTAAACCAGACCAGTTTAGTTATATCCCTAAACTTCTGAAAAGAAAAATATGCACTATGGTGGTCTTATAACTTTATTGGAAAAGTTGGTAAATTGGTTGTAAGAGCTAAACTTCTGACTTTGAGCCTTGAAGATTGGTGTCAACATCACATGCTGAAACTCGTAAATGCTCTGTTTCTTCCCACTCTAACAGTAAAGGTTAAAAAGAAGCCTTTTCTGATCATGAGGTGGCTGCCTCCCCCTGTTGATTCACTCTTAAACTAAATATTGATGGTGTGTCTAAAGGTAATTCGGGCCTCTCTAGTTGTGGACTAGGAGTTTTGAGGTCTTCATTTTATTCAGTTATCTCCAGATTTGCGTGTTTTGTGTGTGTTAGAACTAGCATTCTCCTGAGCTCTCAGCTCTAAACTTTGGTTTGCTTGCTTGTTACCCACTCAATATTCTCAACAGATTCTATTAACATTGTAAATTGGTGGAAGCATGGTACGTACTAGGCCTTCTTTGAGATACTTTAATTAGCTTTGGGAAGGCATCCTACTTCTTTTTACTCTATGGATGTCACTGCATTTAGCATATATATAGAGTAATAGCTTGGCAGATGGATGAGCAAATTATGCTGTAGTCGGTAAGGATACTTCAGTCCAATCTACAAAAAATACAAGGAGGTTACAACGTCTAAAATGTTAAAACTAGGCTGTCATAAAAAAATAAAAACCTTATTAGAAACGAACAAGAATGAAAATACAAAGAAGAAATCACGAAGGACTGAACTAATACTGGAAGGTCAAAAATAGAAGAGAAACTTAGGCTTCATTTGGTTTTACAGATGAGATACATTGAGGTTAAAATTAAAAGTTAAATAAAAATTCTTTAGGATATATTTTTTAATATTATTTTCATTTTAAGATTTAAAAAAATTAAATTATTTATTTTATTTTATATGAAAATTTAAAAAAATTATAATAATTAAATGAGATGAATTAAATTGAAAAGAATTATGAAAATAAACGACGCGTTGCCCAAAGCTCCATATGATTGGATGACCATGAACATCTATTTTATTAATGCTTCTGCATTTATTGTATAGAAAATACTTTAAACTAAAAAGATATTACATAAAAATAAATTCTCAAATTTATATACAGGATGATATATGATATTTGATCAGTCAAAACCAATTAGTCAAACGAATACTTTTCAAAAGCTAGCAATTCAAGGAAATCACGAGATACAAGTTTTCATTATTATCATCATCATGAATATGCTTTTCATTTTGTTTTGATATGAAAGAGTACTTGACCATTTTAATTTTGAAAATCTAATATTAGTTTTTAATTTGTGAAAATTGAAAACAGTACACGTCGTACGTTAAAGTTTAAACTAATAATTTAACGAAATTCGTTGATGCATCTATGTGACCTTACAATTAATAAAAGTTAAAACATGATTATGTCTTTCACTTATGAAAAATAAAACTTTAAAAAAAATATAGAAATTTAAATTTTAAAACTTATTTAAAAAAAATAAAAAATCATCACACCGACGCTCGCAGATAACGTGAAGAATAAGGCCACAATTATAATTCGTCCAACGCTGCTTGCTTATATCATCGTTGGTTTCCTTTTTTTGAAAAGATATCAATTGCATCGAGATTTTTTTTTTTAAAAAAAAAAAAACACGTACAAAGATCAAAACTTCTCCTCTTAATTTCGTCTCTAAAAATTATTATTTTTTATATATCTTGGCATGGAAGAGCTTATATAACTATTCTCCTCAATCCGTCAATTCCGCCTTATGAATTTTCCATTTTTTTAATTATTTTTTTTAAAAATAATATTTATAATTATGAAGTGTCTGTATATTTTTTTAAAAAAAATTAAATAAATTAAGAAACATAAAAAAGTTATTTTGTTAAGAATAATTCTATATATATATATATATATATATATATAGCTGTAAGGGTACGTAATCTGTGTCGGTTTTGCAAGGAAGGGTACGTAATCTGTGTCGGTGTTGCAAGCTAAACTGCATAACCCGCAAGTACATGATGGGCTTAGATGAGTAGTCATTGGCAACATCTCGTTTTGTCCTATTCGTGGCAAAACTCACCTCTAGTTCTTGCGCAAGGACTTCCAAGTGGCTCGTGCATCACACGTGCCAATACCGACGCACCGTTAGCTGTCACAGTACCACTTCGTACGGTACCGAATCATGATTCATCATCTCCATCGCCGACGCTCAAATTGCAAGTCGGGCCTCCACTTCATCATGAGCAGCAACTTTGAGGTTTTTTATTTTACCTTTTTTAATTGGCTTTTTATATTTTTTCTTAATTTCTTTTGTGCAGATACTTAAAATTAATCTTAATTATTTACTGTTGCCTCCGTAATGTCTAGCACTCTTATATATGTACTTTAATTTCTACGATCAGCAGGAAAATATAACTCCCTTTTGTAAAAAAAAAAAAAAAAGTGAATTTTTTTGAAAATTAAGTACAGTTTAGATAATAAAATGATATGAGATAGTTTTAAATAAAAGTTGAATAAAATATTATTTTTTAATAATAATATTATTTGAAAAGTTGAATTAATATTTATTATATTTTATTTGAGAATTTTAAAAAATTGTTGAGATTAAATCGTTTATTTATCTACATGGAGCCTTAATGTCATGAAATTAGCATCGGGAATTAACATTATCATCTTATAATTATATAGTTAAATAATATACTAAATTAGAAACCCAATATTAATAAGGTCCATACATTTTAAAATATCAAAGTATAACATTTTACTAATTAAAAAGTTCTGAAAAACAAATGAATTACTTCAAAAAAATGAGATTAATTAATCAAAAACATCATGACGACAATTAATGTAAATATTCCGTTAATTAATGCAAATATATGATTATGTATTCATCAAGATTAATATACATAATACGTACCTATATATCTACAACATAAAAAAAATGAATAAAATATAATTAATTTAAAAAAGAAATATTTAAAGGAACGAAACAACATTTATACATGTATGTATCAATTAATCTATATAAGCAAGTAATTAAAGCGCGCAGTTTGGAAAAGTTAAGGATGGAAGAGATCCCTCCCACGAGATAGATCAGGAGGTATATGGGGGGGGGAGTGGCGTGAACGCATTCAAATGAGGCAGACAAAGAGTACACACGGGGGATCATTAAAAGGCGCCCACCCCTCTTCTTTAATTTCCCACTTGCATCCCCAACTTGCATTACCCGTCCATTCAAAACACGCTAGAGAATGCAAGTTGCATTTCTTCTTTCCTTCTTTTTAACAAACACTTATCGATCATAGCTAGACAGCCCGAACAAAAAAACAACAATACACTTGCAACTTGCGTCTTTCTTTATACAGCTAGCTAGCTAGCTGCCTAGTTGAGTGATTTATAATTCAAAAGTCCCAAGTTGCACCTGAGGCAGCTGTCGACATGCATGATTCCCATCACGTTATTTTTATTATTTATTTTTCTATTTTCAATGCTCCCAATATGCAACTATATATATATTGCAACTATATCGATATTCTAAACATGATCATGATCAACCGTACACCAATTGGAACAATATTAATATTATATATTCAGCATATATATGTAACTATACATATATATATATATATATCAATATTCTATGCATGCATGCATGTAGATCATGATGATCATATATCTAATCCCACTAATATTTAAGTTTTGGATTTCATATAATGTATCCACCATGGCTTGCTTCAACGCGGTTGCCATTTTCCTACATATATACTTAAGCGAGATTAACTTATATATATATATATATATTCAAACTTAATTCCATTAATTTATTTTTAAATATTTTTTGTGTACGTTTGCTGGAACAGGTTTAAGTACAGTTTGGATACTAAAATAAGATGGGATATTTTAAATGAAAGTTGAATAAAATATTGTTAAAATATTATTTTTTAATATTATTATTTTTTGAGATTCAAAAAATCACATTATTTATTATATTTTATATAATAATTTAAAAATATTATAAGAATTAAATGAGATAAAATATTTTTAATATTTTTTACTATCCAAACAGGCCGGTCTAGCTAGCACAGCATGCATGGGCATGCATGAATTCTAAGGTTCTCGTGGTCCCAGTGATCATCTTTGGAACATATAAAGAAGAAGTACCAGCTTGTTAATATTTCTTTAGTCAAATGGGGTAATATTGATGCACATGTCCAACGCTAGCTTCTTTCATAATTATTCTTAAATAAGAACGTATGGTACCATGCTACTTAATCGTCGACGATCATCATCGTACTACAAACGCCGACGTTTAACTTGCACAAAACCCTATATATACGTCATCTTTCTTTCGTTAATTTCCTTTTTTTTTTTTTTTTTTTTTTTTTCTTACCTTTAAAGTTTAAACTACTACGTTAATAAATTAATAAGACAAAACATATGCAAACCGACAAACTAAAAGGTTGCCTGTATCAACGGCATTGCAGGAAAAATAAAAACTCGGGAAGAAGAAGAAGAAGAAGAGGAGGTTGATGTCATATAGATCTTGATGCTTATCGTATTACACACAGAAAATATATATATGGCACGCAGATGACAACTAATTAATGCTATAACTCACAGATAATCACAAAAACGACGGCAAATGACCGAAGACATTTTGGTATTTATGAAAAATATTATTCATGATCATCATGACAAGCTAGGACTTGTTGCGTCTGGTCAAGTTCTCGGCGATCTGAGCCAGCGAATGGAGGTTGCAGCGAACGATTGTGTCCACGAAGACGCAGGTGTCCTCCTTAGTGTTTCCAGTCGGGACGTCCACCACGTAAGACTCGAGCACGACGGTGCCGTTACCTGCGGGTGACGAGTGGAGGGTGGTTACTGACCTGTAGTTGGCGAGGCGGTGGTCACCGCCAACTACGCTGAAGCTGATGACGTGGCGCTCCTCGTCGAGGATCTCTAGACGCTCGGTACTACGCGCGGCGGGGAGGCCCGAGACAACTTGGACTTCGCGGAGTGTGCCGACGTCTCCGTCTCCTCCGATGAGGTTGCAGCTCTTGACGAAGTGCTTGTAGGCCTGCGGATTGTCGAAGCGGCGGACCACGGACCACACCGTGGATACTGGAGCGCCGATCTCCTGCACCACGGCGGAGAAACACTGGTTCGGCCCAGCCGCGTGGGTGTGGTAGCGCGCCACGCTGTCGGGCACGGGGTTGGCGCACTTTAGAGGGAAGTACCGCTTGTGGAAGTCGCTCTTCTGAAACTGCGCCGCGGCAGTGGAGGTTGTTGTTGTGTTGATTCTGTGGAGTAGGAGAGACGATTTGGGAGGATTCGAAAGCATTTTTGATTTCTGCACAATGAAGCAAGTCTGGAAGAAGATTCTGGGCTTTGTTTGCTAGCTAGCTAGCTAGCTTCTGGGATCGACGCTGTATCTTTAAAACTAAGGAAGTGTGTGTATTATGCAAGGGTTGTGGCCTGTGGGTGCGTGTGTATACATATATATTGAAGAGGGGTTGGGGGTGGGGGAGTTGGGGAAGCTTTCGAACACTCCGAAGAGGTGACGGATCCAGTAGGCGACGAAACAGGTTGGTTGGACTTTCTAAAGGGGAACGGAAAAAAGCACAGTTCCATAAGTGGACAGTATCTATTTAATTAAAGAAAAATTCACTGTTTATCATTCCATATCTTATAAAAAGACATCCACATATTTCTCGAAAAATACCCATACGAAAAGATTATAGATTTGAAGTATGAAGAAAAATAATAACTCATGCTATTTCTCTTATTTAAAAAAATTAGATATTTATTATTTTTATAAAAATAATTAACATATTATATTAAATAAATACCTGATCGTATTATAAAATAGAGCCAAGTTATTATATGTAAAATTATAATGCATATATATATATAGAAATTTTATTTGCAGTTCCTACTTGAAATTTATATGTACAGACTCTTTATTAAATAAGAAAAAACTTCATTTTAGAATAGATATTTTTATAATTTTAAAACATTTTAAAAATAAAATTATTTAAAATTACATTACAGTTGTAGTATCACTCATATATATATATATAATACACACGTATGATCATAAACTTCCAGCTTAGAATTGTTTTATTTTATTTTTTTCTAAAACTAAAGCCAGAGCTCACTAAAACAAGATTTAGGAATTAAAACAAAAAGTGAAATTGAATGAATGTGTAGATTATTTCCGAAAGATTATTTATATTCTATTTAAAGAGAAATAAACACATTTTTCCTAAACAAGGAAATAAAAAAGAAGGAATTTTTTAAAAAAAAAATAAAATAAAAAAAGAAGGAATTAAACAACAGGTTATTTTCTTTTAACCGTAATGATGTTGGCCGATGACAAAAACGTCCATACGGCCGACCTGCTCCAGAAAAGAATGGCAATTGGAGGAAAAAGTTGGGGAAGAAGCGTCGGTAAGTTCGATCATAGGATAAGAAGGATTTTGATTGAAGATTCCAAATTGCAAAGCCTACAAAATTGGACCAAATAGTTCCAATATTAGTTATTGACAAATGTTTTAGCCTTAAAGTCTTACAAATGAAAACTTATAAACTGATTTGATATGATACGTTAAATTATGAATTTATTTTTTATTATAAAATAAATCTACTATATTATATAAAGTCATATTAATTTATAGATTTATTTTTATATTATCTTTTTATAACTCTTATTGATTTTCTAAAGTTTATATTATATAATGCATTCAATTAGCCTATTTAACAAGAGTAGTTTGGAATGTTTTCAAAAAACAAAAAAATAGTTTAGAAAAGGATGAAAATAGTACTTCTCTTCTTTGAAAGATTGGGCAATTAGTTCTTTTTTTACTAAACATCCATCTCTATTAGGAGAGAGATTTTTAGAAGTTAAGACAATATCCGTCACAAAAAAATTTATATATAGAAATGTTCAGAATAGACTGCGTTAGTTTAGCTTGTAATTCAAATTTTTTCTATATTAATAAGTTACAACCGTAACTTTAATTTATTTAATGAAATGAATTCTATTTAATTAAAAAAAAAAAGGAAGATTAGTTTGGCACCTTAATTGGTGATTACATGCACCGCCAAATCAGCCGCAAGTTCGTTATATATACGACAAATTTCCTTAAAGCTTTTATTAATATTATATGATGTCCATTTATTTGCTGCTTTAGGTTATGTTCGGCTCTTCAATCAAATTTAATTTATTTTAATTTATCTTAAATTAATTAATGATAAAATTTAATTTTTTTTAATTTTTTATAAAAAAAATTAAATTCATTTCAACTTATTTTATACATTTTAATCTAAAAAAATAAACTCATATCAATCTAAAAAAAATTAATCTCATCTCAATAAAACTCACTAGATATTATAATTTACAACAGAATTCAATTCAAATCCAAACACACCACTTTTTGTCTCTAGTCCAAGCACTAGGGGCCAAAACTTGGAGCTTCACGCTCTAGCACGTGATGCAACATATGCATGACCTATGCTAGGGTGCCCCTGGGGTCCTACGCATACCTTATTTCAACCGAGGAATTTTGGCTGAAAGCGAAAGTAATGGATTGACATTCGAAAATGAAATGGAATCACTTATTTTTTTTAATATTAAAATTATTTCATCTCATTTTATTTTATTTAATTTTATTATTATAATTATTTTAAATTTTTACATAAAATATAAGAAATAATTTAATTTTTTTAAATTTTAAAATAATAATAATATTAAAAAAATATTCTAAAAAATAATTTATTTAACTTTCAACTTAATACTTCTTATCTCAACTCACCATCTAAACGGCACCTAAATCTTTTAAAGCTGAACAATTTTTTTTATCTTCTATTTTAATAATTTGGGTTTTAATAAATAAAAATAAATAAATTTAATTATTTATATTATATTCTTAATAATCTACTATTTCTTTGTTCATTAGATGAATACTATTACTGTCTTTTTAAGTCATCCATTCAAAACTTTTGTTAAGTATTTTTTTTTAATGTCTTGCCTTAGATATGCAAGAGAAGCGTACGGACTATCCCGAATAAAAATTCATGACTAATGTTAGGTACAAGTTTTAAATAGATAAATCTCATGTAAATTCTTTGTAAAAAATAGGTCTCATAAATAAAGAATAGTTTGTTTTACACTTTTTTTTTAAATGGAGTTCCTTTTTTATAAGAGTTTATATAAAATTTATCCATTTGCGACTTATATAAATCATTTCTCAAAATTCAATTACAGTAGTAAAAACACAAAAAATCGTGTCTTTTTTTTTTTTTTTTCATTTTTAGTTTACAGATGAGCCATCCAAATCAATAGTCGGTTATTATTGGCCAACTGAGGACGGATTGAGTGTCAATTAATCGATGTTTTACGATGAACGGAACGACAAAACTTAAAAGTTGGTAATCGATGTTTGGCGTATTCAATGTTTTTCTTTGGGTTGTGGATCATATGAATAGTAGAGAAAACAAACCAAAGGAAAATGTCAGAGACAATCAATGGTAAATAGAGAAAAAAAAAAACACGCACTCACAGAAGAAGTAGAATAAAATTAACAAAGAAAAAGGTAAGAGGTATCAAGCTCCAACGATATTCCCATAATCACAAACTCAACTGATCAAGATACGTAGATTCTATACATGGAAAGCAACGTGCATGGTATCACCAACGGCTACCTACACGATATTAGTCAACATTAAGATTCTCCATACATAGCATATTATCTTGTCTAATTTCTAACAGTACAGTACAATACAACTTGTATTTGTGTTTAAATGTTGGAATATACTCTATAAATATCAAAGAGATGACTCTCGGCACTTTCACGGTGATTGAGGAGTTTTATCAAACACTTTGCATGCATCTACTGTCTTCATTGTATTAGTTAGGAAAGTTTAGCAAACTTCTTTTTTTACCTTCCTTTAATATTACTCATGATATGTTTGATAAGGTTTATTGTGACTTGTGGGGTACTCCTGTTATTTTTGTCGATAAATTTCATTACTATACCTGTTTAACCGATGTTTTTTTCCAAATACATGTGGCTTATTCCTTTACAAAAAAAATCTGATTTCTTCTCTATCTATATACTGTTTGAAAAATATATTGCTAGTTTAATAAAAAAGAAAATCAAGAATTTTCAAATTGATGGGGGAGGAGAGTTAGCTAACACCCAATTTACATCTTATTTACATCAACAATGTATTCCTCACTATTTTTTCTATCCACATACTCTTGAACAAGATAGTGTGATAGAACATCGTCACCGTGCCATTTATGAACTTGGTATGATCATATTTTTCAATAGTGGTGTTCCAAAAAAGCTTTTGGGTTGAAGTCCTTGCCATTGTCACATTTTTTATTAACCGGCTCCTTTCCACCACCCTTGATTTACAACCTCCTTTCCCCATACTCCACGAGACTTACCCCGATTAAAATTCCTTGCGTGTTTTTGGATCCAAATACTATCCCTATACTTGGGATACCAAATAAAATAAATTTGACCCAAAAATCTTACTATATGTCTTTATGGGCTTAAACGAAAAGCATCTTGGGTACAAATATTACCATTTCGTTCATTTTATACAAAAATAAGCATTCAATTTCAACCAACGTGTAGCGATGCAAATAGCACTAAAAAAAAACCTTTTTGCAGAGATTTTAGATTGTAATTTCGACGAAAAAAGGCATCGGGAGAGATGGTTTTTTTTTGTAGTGAAAGGTACTTCAATAGTGAAAAGTAATATGTCGAACATTATGAGTTATTTCTCAAATTAAAATATATGTTTTTGCTATTAAAATTTTTAAGTAGAGTTTTTAAGAACCACGTATATAAAGTGTGACAAACATTATAATATTTATGACAAAGAATATCGTTTTTTTTAATAAGATTTTGGGCTAAATTCTGAATTTTATTAGAAAACAAATCAATGTATAGAGTTTTTAATTTTTTAAAATATGAATAATCTAGCTTTCAAGAGTTAAAGGTTACTTAATTTTTTGGGGGAAGCTAATAATTATGACTGAAAGTGCTAATTTTGAAGATTTCTTTCGTCACTACTAATTTTTGCTTATGTTGATCATATACTTGAAGATTTATTTCGGTTTTCTTTTAACTTAGGCCTAATACATGGTTGAAGGAAGCTACAAAAGTGAGGCTTGTTTGGTGATCCCACATCACCCTTTGAGCTAGCTTGGGTTGAGAGAGTCTATGACCATCCAACACTGGTATCAGAGCACAAGTTCACCAACAGTCTTGGCTCAATAGTTTGTGGGAAAAACGGGTTGTCTCCATTCCGACCCAGGGCTCGATGTGGTAGGGGGTGGGGAGAGATCGTTGGTAGGGGTGTAATCGGTCCAGTTTTGGACAAAATTTGGGACTGAACCCGTATATATCGATTTTTCATTTTTTAAAACTGACTACGCATCGGTTACCTTCCTAAACTGGTACCTCTGGTTTTACCAGTCCAGTTCGATCTCGTTTTCTAATAAAATAAAAATTTGTCATAAAAAATCTTTTTATTAAAAAAAAAATGCTTTAAAAATATATGTTCTTGTCATCCTCTGTAGATGATCATTGTATTTTAGGATGGTTTTAACAACACAAAGACATAACAACATTCTAAAGACATTTTATCAATGAAATTCTAAAGACATGGAGATATTGAAGTTGAGGATGACAAGCATGCCCAAATGCATTCTAGAAACATGTCATTCTCTATTTCAGATCCTTTTTGCCCCTTAAGTCCAAGATTATGAATTTCCAAACCCAGAAAACACCTTTAAATTCCTTTTATTTACAGTAATCACTATTTGTTAGGAAAATGAGACAATCCTGCATGTATGGAGTACTGATCATTGAGCGAAATTCACTATATGAGACTCATCAATGGAAAATTGGGCGTTGCATACAAATATACAATAAAGTCTAAACACTAAAGATATTATTACAATTTACAAATTTACATATCGTCGAAAGGGGAGAGGCAGAAATAGATTGTTGAAAGCAGAAGGCTGCATGAGAGAGGGGAATCAGGATGGTTGCGTGAGGGGATGGCTGAGAGATGGCTGCGAGAGGGTTGCCGAGGTCACTGCGTGAGAAAGAGCTGCAGTTGCTGAAGAAAATGGGATCGACAAAATGCGAGAGGGGACTCAGGAGAAAACCTAAGCTCGTGAACGAAACAACATTGTTTCTCCAAGCCCAAAAACGACGTCGTTTTAGTTAAAGGAAGGTTTGTTCTTTTTTTTTTTTCCTCAGCAAATGACGTTGTTTTGGCGTCTTGTGTAGCTGGACTTCAATCCATTTTTGGGCTTTCTGGCCCGCTGGGGTGGGTTTTGGCCCACTGGGTTGTGTTTTTGGCTTGCTAGGCTTTTTTTTAATACTTATGTAATACTATGATATATATATATATATATATATTAATATATAGTAATACTATTATTACTAATACTCTATATAGTTATAGTGATATTAATACTAACATATTAAGTTAAAAATAATATTATAAATTTATATATATATATATAGTTGTAGTGATTTAGTTATAATGATTAGTATAACTATATTAGTATAACTATAATTAAATTCCATATTACTATATTAGAGTATTAGTCTTAGTATAAATATTAGTATTAGTTATAGTGATTTAGTATATCTATATTAGTATAACTATAGTATAGTCTATATTACTATATTGGACTATTAGTATTAGTATTGGTATAACTATATATTAGTATTAGACTACTATTAGTTATAGTGATTTAGTATAACTATAGTCTATATTAGACTAATAGTATTAGTATATATATAACTATTAGTTATATTGATTAGAATAACTATATATTAGTATTTGTTATAGTGATTTTAACTTATTATAACTATATCATTGATAGTGATAGTATTAGTCTTACTATATCATTATTTCATATATAATTGTTTAGTATAATGATTTATATAGTAATTTACATATAGACTTAAAGTATATTACTAATAGTAATATAGTATTAGACTTTTAGGGCAGGTTTGGGCACTCAGATATCTCATCCCAAATCTCAAACTGAGATGAGACATATTTCCCAAACAATCACTTTCAAGAATACTCAGAAATCTCTCCCACTGTTTAAAACATCTCAATACTGTTTATAGACATGACATTAGGTCTGAAAAGCAGCGTCTGTCCCCCTCCCACATTACTCCCCCCCAGCGTTCATCTGTGCCCTTCTCCTTTTTCCACGAAAGGCTTGCGCCGTCCCCCAAACAAACTAGCCCGTAAAACAGACTTCTCCCTCTCGTGCGAAGGCCCTCGAAAAATCGCCCAGAAATCCCCTAATCGCAAAATCGTCATCCATTCCGAATATGTGTTTGGAACGACGCCATCGTTAAAGAAAAATCTCCAGAAATACTTGTATTAGATCATGCCAATCGATTGGCGTCCAGTGGGTTGACCCACGAAGATATGAGATTTCTCACATTCTGGCGGAGGAGGTTACGACGAAGCTCACAGATTCTGCAGAGGTAAGCAACTTCACAGCCCCTACTTTCCCTCTGCCCCATACGGCCGTGCGAATCTCTGAACATTTTCATGTCAATCAAGCAGGCTATTGTTGACATTGACCAAGTCGAATCTCAAAGCCCTAAACAAAGGCTGTTCTGTAGAGTGAATGGTCACTAAGCTGACCGCTGCTGCTCAAAAATAGACGTTTCGAATATTGCAACAGTTGCAATAGGATTTCTCGTGAGGATGATACGGTTGGCTCTTATCGAATAGAGGACAATGGTGTATAAAAGAGCAGCGGGAAATAGAGAGGAAGACACTCATATGAAGCGAATCAACCTTCGCACTGGATTCCAGAAATCTCCCCGTCGTTGCCTCCATAACTGGACCGCCACGGGTCCTAAGACTCGGTCGTACCAGGTGAATTTCTCTGCAACGACCCATATTGAGAAGTTTATGTTGTTGCATTCTACGTCTACATTATGAAATACTGGAATTAATTCTAGCGTAATATCATATATATACTAGCTGCCATCGTTGTGGGGTATGGTCATTCCTAGTTTGGTTTTGTTTTCCGTGTAACTATTGTAAATGTGTGATTGTGATTTCTTTAGAAAGACATTGTGAGTTAGGCATGTTATCCATTGATAAGTGTACTCTGATTGGGATTCTGGGATTGTGATGAAGTCATTGTGATCTGGGTTAAACGGGAATCTTTTGCAGTTTTGGTGAAATTTCCTCTGTCATTGTGCTTCTGCGCATGTGTTTAAAGTAATCCATTGCAGGGGAAAAATAGGTTGGTAGTTGTAAACAAATGGAACTGCAGCCCTCCGAATACATCACTACAAAACAGAACATGTTGATGTTCTGGTTCAGTACAAAGTCTTAGGTCAAATGATGCAGATTTATTTTTTTAAATTTTAATAGAGGTGCCTTTGTTCTGTGGTTAGAGCTGGAGAGCTTTGAATTTATAGGGGTCTAATTTGGTATATTTCCTGAAAGACATTCATTGCTTAACATCTGATCTTGCCTGTCTCTTTTCGGGTGAATGCATGTTATCTTTAATAGGGTTTTATTTTTCTGGATGCACGTTTGCTTAATTGATTTTGCTCAATTTTGAGAATTTGAACTTAAAACATTCATTGATCCAACACCCAACTAGAACTATCTTTCACTTGTTAGCTGCTAGGCACGTATACAATATTGTTTATGCAGTTATACTAATTTAGGTCATGCGTACTGTCCATATTGTACATATATTAGGTAAATATTTTTGTCTAAATGATTACAGAAACACCTAATCTTTTGACCATTCCTTCGCATGCAGATATCACAAATAATATATATATGAAGTGGTTAATATCATGGCATGGATTCATAAAAATTCTGACTGAAAAATCTAATTCAGCATGAACGATCTTTCATCCATGCTTTTCTTTTTCATTCTTTTATTTGTACCAAAACTGGAGTTAACAGTTGGGCAAGCAAACACATGACTCCAGTACGTAATTAAAGTAGTACTGCATGTCGTTAGTAGTGTATCCTCTGTCCAAATTGGTTTGATTTTTTTTATAACCATTTGAATAAATTAGGCACGGCCTGTAGATCTTTTGTACCTGGTTATTTAGTTCATTGTTTGTTTAATGGCTAGTTCCCGTCTCGTTTTCTTCTTGTAGCGTTATTACTTGAGGCGTTGTACGACTTCATCCTCTCGACAGGTATTGGATCTTCTGCTTTATACACAATAACATATCTGTAAAGTATAAGCTGAGACATAGGTTGCAATGTATAAACTACATCCCTGGCGTTCTTATATATGAAATTAGTTTCAGGAATCAACTTTTGTTTAAAAATTTATGAAACTGTCATATTTCTGTGCTCATGTTCAGTGTTTTTATATTGATTCATGCATGGGCCAGACTAGATTATATTGCCATATCCACGAGCTACCCTGTTCACTTAATCTACAGTACATTAATATACCAATAGTTCGCACAACATCTTCCCATGCATGAGTATGAAATGTTTTTATTATTTCCATGTTAATTGTGTTTCGGGTGTTAGATCATTCTACCCTAAAAATATAATTGTCCATAAAGGAAAACTGCATGATGAATGTGGTCTAAGCCATTTCAGCGCCCCCTATTTGGTTTCAATATAAAACGTCCTCGTTTGAAAATATATTAGAAGCATATGGACAATGATATCATCGAAACCCCACATGATCGGGATTTATGGAGTGATGGGTTTGAGGATGTCCTCGTTGACCTCTTGTACCAAGACACCCTCATGGATAGATTGAGAGAAGGGAGGATTACAACCGCTGATAATCTGAGGCTTGCTGAACGACTGTCTGCTATTGGCCCAAAAAAATTCAATTGTGACCAAGTGAAAGGGAAAATTGGGAGGCTCAAGAGAAGACAACGCGAGTTTACTGATCTTATGAAACAAACCGGTTTGGGGTGGGACCCAGAGAGGAAGGCACCAGTTGCTAGTGAGGAACACTGGGTGAATGCTATAAGGGTACGATCTATATTTGCTCTACTGTGTTCATTTTCCTTTTGGAATACATATTGTGATTCTAATTAATGACAATTGATCCTGTTAGATTCGTTCATCATGGAAACATTATAAGACCCATGGATGTCCAAAGTATGAACAGCTTTGCGCAATTTTTGGTTGTTCAGTTGCCACTGGGACAATGGGGCGGGCATCGACCGATCCTGCCCTAGATAGTGACGATGAGCGGTTTCTTGAGAAGGATATGCAAAATCCTGGGCAACCAGTGATTGATCAAGAACCCTTGCATTCACACAGACCATTCTCCGCCTCCTATGCCAGCGGGTCTCGCAAACGACAAAGGGGAGGGCCGCCATTTCAAAACGATGCCCTTCAACAGCAAATGAGCGAAACCCTTGATGAAATTAAACGTAGTAACGAAGCGAGACGAAAGGCTGCTGAGGAGGTCATGGAGTCGAGCAAGTCAAGGAAGCGAAGTAAAGGCTTTGGCACTAGCATGGAGTCGGACGGAGCGTTTGATCTCCAGATGCATTGTATGAAGTTGTTGGAAGAAGTACAACCTACCCTACCTCCTGATCAATTTAACAAGGCCTTTGACCTTTTATTGAGCACTCGGGTCCAGAGATCGTTCGTTTCAATCTCGGATGAACGCAGAAGTCAGTGGGCTTGGAGTCTAATTTGATGGTGACGCCGAATGTCATTTGCCACTCCTGATCCTACAATGGTTTTGGAGCTATTACCATGTTGGATATGGAACTATCTTATTAACCCTCTTATCAATTTAATCATGCATGTCTTTGATTTATTTTAGCCTTCATTCTGACATTTCACAAACTGTTGAGGAGGTTATTTTAGGCTTTATGAACTTGTTGGATATTGTTGTAATTGTGTATGGTACGTTGAGTATATTAATGGTTATTGTGTATGTCATTATAATGCTCAAATAGATGTTTTTGCATATCATTTCAATCTCTTTGCTGGATTTAAGAAAGTTTTTGAGCATTTTATTTTAATTTCAATGAAACTGTCTCATATTGGTGTTTACATGTGGTATTTTCTATGGTTCTACGGATTCTCTCTCTCTCTCTGGTTTTCCTTGGTTGTTGGAGGGAGGCATCTGTTGGATTGTGTTTGTGAATACATGCTTGTGTACGTGATCATACCAATATTTTCTTTGTATTGCTTAGTGAGATTTGAGAGTATTGGAAGAAAAATGGATGATGAATATGGTAAGCTTAGGATATGACAGGTTTTATGATAGTCACATACATGTACCTTGATATTGTGTTTGGCAAATTATAAATGTTGTTAAGAAAATAAAGTTTGAAAAATTTATAATAGTACTTTGTCATTGTCCCACCGTGATCCAACCCTTGCAAGGTTTTTGCAACTCATCTATATTTCATAATATTTTTATGCAGTGGATGACAGCAGGTAGACGGATCGTCCATTATGAAATGCCTACACCTTTGGATTAATTTATTCTCCAAATATAACATGTAAGAACTCTTCTTTCCATCACAAGCGATAATGGACCATGAAACTAGCTCTGCGGAAACCCGATCAATTGAGACCAACAGCGAGATAGACGATACTTCGTCAAGTATCTCTCATAATAGTGAGGCAGATGAGTTTATGCGGACATATTCCTCTAGTGGAGATGAAGCGGCAATGCAGGAGGTAAACCTTATTAATGTGATGTACTCAACATCTCAGAGCTGGGGGCGTCGGGTTCTAATGCCCCACCACAATATAGGTCTACGGGGGGACCAATATATTCAAGCGGTGTTGAATGGAAACCCGGCGAGTTGCATAGAGATGTTTCGAATGGATGTACCTGCATTCCGGTATATATGCGACCTGCTACGGGGGTCATTAATTATGGACCCTACAGAGAGGGTCTCAGTGGAGGAATCAATAGGCATTTTTTGCCTACTCGTTGGCCATGCACAGGGCCAACGCATCGTAGGGGACCGTTTCCAACATTCTAGCGAAACTATTAACCGACACGTTGTGACGGTGATGCGCTCGCTACATGAGCTAGGCCGGACCGTGATTAGGCCGACACACACTCATGGGGTCCATCCTTACATTGCGGGAAACCATCATAATTATCCATGGTTTGAGGTAATGAATTATTCCGTTTAAAATTTGTTTATTTTAAATGCATATTGATCTTTCATAGTGATTTAACTGAAACTAGTAATTGGTTGTGTCTTTTGATATAATTGATTGTAGAAATGTCTTGGTGCGTTGGATGGCACAATGATATCAACTTCTGCACCAGCTCGTAGGGCCAACGCATATAGAAATCGTTATAATCGGATTGCACAAAATGTGCTATGCTTATGTGACTTTGATATGAAGTTCACGTATGTGTATATTGGATGGGAAGGCACAGCCCATGATGCACGAGTTTTTCTGGATGCCCTTAGTCGAGCTCGAAATGGATTCCCATGGCCAGATCCAGGTACCTTGATATCTTACACTTGCTATTGCTCGCAAGTGTAAGATATCTTATTCAACTATACATTCCCTTGACATTTGCAAGACCGTATAGATGTAACTTAGTATATCGACATGTGTTGCAGGATATTATTATCTTGTCGATTCCGCATTTCCTTGTATTGAGAAGTTTATGCCGCCATATCCACGAGAGAGGTATCATCGATCTGATCATTATGGTGCCTGTCAGTTCCGGGGTTATAAAGATTATTTTAACTTTCGTCATTCCTCGCTGCGCAATGTTATTGAGCGCACATTCGCGCTTTTGAAGAATCGGTTTCAAATATTGGAAGCGATGCCTCGATATAGCCCAAGTAGGCAAGGGATGATTGTGACTGCATGTTGTACTCTGCACAACCTGATTAAGATGGTGACGCCGAATGATGAATACATTCAGTATGCATTGGGGCTTCAGTTCAATGGAGGGAATATGCCTGAGGGAGAGGATGTGGACGAGACGGAAGAAGTGGTAGACATGTCTCATGAGTCAGCCGGAGCGATGGCTACACAGAGGGATGGGATTGGGATTCCTATGTGGGCTCATCGGAATGGGGGATGAATGCTTTGCATTGCTTGTAATTGTTGTTAATTGTACTGTCAATATCAATGTGGGGACCGAAATGTTGTGCTTAAGTTTTCGTCTAGCATTCTATGTATACGATCATGGATGATCGTGATTTTGATATATATATATATATGCACGTTTATTATCCGAATATTTTATTCCAAAAGCAAACAATGCATTTGACTATATTATTGTCTATAATTGATTTGTACACAAATTTGGTTGTTTGCTTCAGTTATTAACCCTAATGTATAAGGGAGCACATCACAAGTTAAATATCGAGCATGTTCTTCATTAGTGCAAAACAAGTAATCCTAAAAATTAATTACAACCACTACATTCTAGAGAAAAAAACAAGTAATCCTAAAAATTAATTACAATAGTCAGTGGACAAGTTTTGACGTTAGTGCAACATTAAACGGTCAACATTATCATTAACCTTGGAAAATTTAAAACAAACCAATAAGGCAATAAATAAAACCCAAGACCCTATCAACGCACATTTGTACTTGGTCTTCATAGATTGAAATCTTTGATGTTCTATTCTTGCACGTTCATCTGTGATCCTTTCGTTTCTTCGTTCTGCTAACTCTAAGGTGCGCTTACAACAATCCGGTTGATTCCATGCAAGATCATGCCATTCGAAAAATCCACACCGCTTTTGAGCCTTATAATGTCGACAATTAAAAAACCTCCGACCAAAACTGTTGGGCTGGGCGGACGTCCGCAGTTTGGAGGGAATGCCACAATGTATGCGGGTACTTATAAGTAAATGCATTGACACATGGACTGGCAGTAAAGTAATTCATATATGTATGAATTAACAGGTGAGGAACAATTGCTCCCTAAATTACAACCAGGACATGGCAAACAAAATAACGGTGGTGCTACGGGGGTCGACACAGAGGAACCCTCATGGATACGATGTTATTATGTTTACATCGACCCATAGAGCTGCTGAAATGGGGATGAAAATCCCAGAAATTTACACCCTAAAATAGGTCCGGATTACTGCACGTAGAGGACTGAAGTGATCAAAACATCAACAACAAAGAAGACACAAATACGAAACCTACCCTGCACAAATCTTAAAAATCTAGGCATTTTAATCAGAGGGGCCAAACCAGCAGTGCTTGAATCCATCGAAAATGAAACCCTAAACTCCACCTACGAAAATGTTGAAACCATTACCCTCGGGAAGGCCCTCGAAACTTACCGACGGTTCGACGTGTCGAGGAGCAGTGGTTCTCGAGAAATTCCTGTTGGAAATTTCGTCGGTGCGTCGTCTCAGTGCTGCAGGATTGGGGTGCTTCTGCTGTGGGAGGAGGGGCATTCTGTCCAAATTGGGGTGAAAATGCCAATCGAGTGAAAGGGCAGGGCAACGAAGAGGCAATCCTAAAAACAGTGGCCTCGGGAGGATGATTTGGTGGGACCCACAATCCCAATAACAAATTCCAAAAATCTCATCTCACTTTACATCCAAACATATCTAAATGGGACCCACTTGCATTATTAAATCCATATTTCTAAAATTTCAACTTTTTTCATCTTAATACTATTCACAAAAATCTCAAAATTCTTATCTCATCTCAACATCCAAACCTGCCCTTAGTATTAGGCCATAAAATGTAAATTGTAATTAATATACATTATATACTAATGCATATTAGTATTACTAATTTACTAATGTACTTATCAAAAAGAATATATTGAGAATTTGTTAGGCCATATAATGTTTTTAATATATATAATTTATATTTAAATCATATGATTAAATAAATTTTCATGTTTAAGATTAAAGTTTTATGTTATAAATTATAATAACATTATCTTATATATAATTACAATTTATATTATTATATATATAATATTTATATTATTATATATAATATAAAAAATATTATATATAATATTAAAAGATTAATTAAAATATATAATATAACGAACCAGTCCGATCCTAAAAAGCATAGAACCAGAACCGGACTGGTACCAGTTGGTTTTGGAACTAAGGGAATCATTCCTAGACCGGACCGATTCTACCTGTTTGGATTGGTCCGGACCGGTTTCCCGTTAATTTTTACACTCCTAATTGTTGGGTTATCCTACATCAGTTGTGAAGGAACTGATGGTCAGTTTATAAGTGTGAGAGAAAGTTTACCTTTTGAGCTAGCTTTTGGAGTTGAGAGAGTCCATGATAGGCCAACATAATTGTTGGGTTTGTGTAACTTAGGCCTCATTTAGTTACTCAGTTCAGATGATATGACATATTTTAAATAGTAATAAAATTTTTTAGTTAAGATTAGATGAGATAGATTGTAAAAAAGTGTGTGTTTGGATTAAAGTTTTGAAAACTGTTCCATTTCGGTCGAATTTTTCATTCTAGAATAGTAATCGAAATATGTGTTTGTACACGTCTCCATCTACCATGTAATAAACAAAAGAGATGGGATTTTCAGGCAAAAAATAAAAAAAGTTGCTTATATGTTTTTAAAATGTTTTCTTTATGGGAAGTCAGAGAAGAAGGGCGTCCTTGTGATTATCATTATGAATGTTATATACACGGAGGCATTTACTTGAGGGAGCAATGGGTTGGTGTGTTTATTGATTATTTTATTAAATTTTATAAATATGTGTATTTAAAACTTGCATTGACTATTGAAAAGTATTATTAAGTTTATTAGGTATCTTAAGTTTTTAGGAATTGTATTGATTTTATTTTGGAATATAGTTATTATATATATAATTTTTTTCATAATATGTTTATCTTGAAATGGTACATCAAAATGTACCCGTATCGAAAAATTTTGTTTTAGTGCTTCAATCGGAATGCTCACCGGAACAGAATTTAAAACTTTGATTTAGATAGTGAGATGAGTTGAGATATTTTGTAAAAAAATAGTATGTTTGGATAGTGAGATGAGATGAGATGAGATGAAATGATTTTAATTTTTTAGAGATTTGATAAAGTGATAAGTCCCACCAATTATTGAAAAGTATTTATAATTATTGAGTGCAAAATATTATGACAATACTAAAAATAAATTATATCTATTATTAATTAAAAAAATCATAAATGTTTTGACTTTCCTAAAATATATTTTTTGTAGTTGGTCGTGATTATTTCAATAGTCCCAAACATGAACACATTTCTTTGTTAAACGAAATTATTCTAATTATGACCTATTTATTATACTATATTTTATAAAATTTGAAATATATTTTTCTAATTATATATTACAATAAAATAAAATATTCTAATAGATAATTATATATATTAAAAATGTGGTAGTCAGCGTTACTATAGCGATACTGTAGAGGCAGATGAAACTTTGTAGCAGATCCATTGTAGCGGTACTGTATTGTTACTGTAGCAATGATTGAAAAATCATAGATGGGATAATATTTTGTATTCTATCGTTTGGATAGGCATATGAAAGATGAAGTATAGTTAGATGAGATAGTTTATATCTCATCTGGGCATCCAAACCGAGCCTTATAGTTTGTTGGTTTGTTCGCCCAATTTGATGACCTGACTCGAGAAGGATGTAGTATAGTTTTTTGGCAGATTTTCAAAGAGGTTTGGGCCGACAGGTCGAAGCCAAAGTGAAAATTTGCTCAATGTTCGCATGACATATTGTTCGAGCGAAGATCAGGTAGAAAGCTTGCTTAACATATCACTCGAACGAACGTCAGACAAAGAGTTTGCTCGAAGTGCGCTTAATACTCCACTCTAGCGAATAATACAAAAAAGTGAAAATTAGGATTTCCATCGTATGACTAGGGGTGTAAACCGGTCGGTTCGGAAGGGAGAAACCGACTGGAGTTCGATCCGGATTGGACCGGACCGACCAAATGCATGGTCGGTTTCAGTCCAAACACTACATAAATTTCGATCTTCGGTCCAGTCTCAGGGTGGAGATTTCTCGAACCGGACTGGATCGGACCGACCGAATAAAAAATATATATATATTATATACATTATTTATATAATAATTGTATAATTAACAATATAAAATTTTAAATATGTTATTAATACTTGTTAATATTCTATAAATTAACTAATATATAATATCAATTCGTTAATTATATAGTAATTATATAAATTAATAATGTAATTTTTATTTAATTTATTATTATTGACCATATAAAATATTTTTTTATTGAGTTTGTTACATAATCCACATTAATAAGTCACTTAATTTAATTTAGTATTTTAAATATTTTTTTATTAATTGATTTAAAAAAAAAATAGGTCGGACCGAATGGACCGACCAGACCGATAACTACTGGTTCGGTCCGGACCGGATCGGACCGACCAATTTACACCCCTACGTATGACAATAGAAATATGTACTTAATGAACATGTCGATTTTGCACAAGAGATGGGCACATCGACTGGAGACAGGACATGCTAGCAGTAGGAGGTGAGATCAGTCTACCAGATCAGAGATGGGGGCCTCTGCTACAGGTTCTTTGATGTGTTCCAAGGTCAGTATGAGACCAAATATTCCCAGTGTAGTTAGAGTTGAGAGTTGCCCTGCAAATATGTTGATTAAGGGCAGCGTATGTGAAGAACTAAAATTGGGCACAACTTCAGTTGGTCTTCTAGGCTTACATATTTGGGAGGCGATGGTGATGTGTTGGCAGTAACTAGTCTCCAAATGGAAGATTATTGGGTTTGTGGGAAGCCTAGTTTGTTGGTGTGTTGGCTCAATTTGATGACCTGACTTGAAAATGATGCGTTATGGTCTTTTAACAGATTTTTAATGAGGTTTGGGCCAATACCCTGTGGGATTTGGGGGCAACACCCCTAAGAAAAATGTTTGGCATTGTTTTGACTCGAGAAGCGCCAAGTAGAAAGTTTGTTTGACGTTCGTTCGATATGTTGCTCGAGCAAAAATTAAGCAGAGAGTTCTCTCAAAACGTGCTCCAGAGTCACTTAAGCAAACATCGGACAAGAGTTCGCTCAAAGCGCGCTCGACATTCCATTCAAGCGAATAATGCAGAAAAGTGAAAATTAGGATTTCTACCGTGTGACACTATAAATATGTATTTTTATGAACAATATAGTAGGTTCTAAGGGTTCTGAATAGTGAAATTTCTTCTCAAAGTGTATTTTGTAATTCCTTAGTACAATAAAATCCTTTTTGGCTCTATGAACGTAGACACATTACAAAACTACGTTAATATTGTATCGTGTGATTGATTTTTTTTATTTGTTTTTATTTTTCTGTCATCGTTTTCATAACAAGGTTGTGGCTGAATAATTGATTGTCGTTGGAACAGATTTTCTTTCGAAGGAACTTTCTCCTACTTGGTGGAAGGCTTTGGACCTTCACAAAAAGTTTCCAGGCTTGTCATGAAAATTTAGGATAGTAATAGAAAAATAATACAAAACACAAAATGCTATTATATGTTAATTGGTATGGCATAATTTTACACCAATAATGTGTTTGGTATGTCAATAAGGCAGAATGTATTAAATAAATTTTTTCATAAAA